>NC_140176.1:97212502-97490002 GCF_963971535.1 Notolepis coatsorum | reverse complement strand
GCTGCTCTGTTGTAATTCAAAACAGAATTTTGTAAAGAAACTCAAAGTTGAGAGCGATGCACTGCTCTGTTGTTAAGTTAAGAGCGATGCACTGCTCTGTTGTATGTTAGAACTTTGTAAAGAAACTACAAAGTGTTAAGAGCGATGCACTGCTCTGTTGTTATATTTTTATTGAACTATTTTATCACACTTTTTACTGTCCGTTCTATTTGATTATTTTTAGCCTATTTTTAAACTGAATCAAACCGCACCTTTTTACTCTGTCTATTCTATTTTATTGTTTGTATTACTGAATGAAACCGTAAACAGAGAGGCCTAATTGGGATGCTAGTGTCATGGTTCCTGCCTGGCAGTGCTTCTTCCTCTCTCTCTGTCTCTCTTCCCCCTTCTCCCGCTCTCATTATGTCAAGTAGCTACAGGTGTGGTGTCAACGAGGCAGCTGATCTGAGGTCGGTGGGCATAGGTACATCCTGGTATATAACCCCGCCCAAGGTGTGGTGTGAGCAAGGCAGCTGATCTGAGGTCGGTGGGCATAGGTACATCCTGGTATATAACCCCGCCCCAGGTGTGGTGTCAGCAAGGCATCTGATCTGAGGTCGGTGGGCATAGGTACATCCTGGTATATAACCCCGCCTCAGACATGGAGAAGCTGTCAGATCGTAATATCTTGTTACCCGGTAGTCATGTTATTATTGCTTGTATTTAGGTGTTTTCTGTTTCTTGTAGTTGCTTGCCTGGATCTCATGTTCATTCGACCTTCTCTAACTTGTATTCTCATCCTCTCTCATAGCCTGCATGGTGAAGACCTGGAGACACTGGACTGGAAGACCAGGAGGACCTGACCCGGCTAAGACCTGGAGACACTGGACTGGAAGACCAGGAGGACCTGACCCGGCTAAGACCTGGAGACACTGGACTGGAAGACCAGGAGGACCTGACCCGGCTAAGACCTGGAGACACTGGACTGGAAGACCAGGAGGACCTGACCCGGCTAAGACCTGGAGACACTGGACTGGAAGACCAGGAGGACCTGACCCGGACAAGACCTGGAGACACTGGTCAGGATCACCAGGAGGACCTGACCCGGACAAGACCTGGAGACACTGGTCTGGATCACCAGGAGGACCTGACCCGGACAAGACCTGGAGACACTGGTCAGGATCACCAGGAGGACCTGACCCGGCTAAGACCTGGAGACACTGGACTGGAAGACCAGGAGGACCTGACCCGGCTAAGACCTGGAGACACTGGACTGGAAGACCAGGAGGACCTGACCCGGCTAAGACCTGGAGACACTGGACTGGAAGACCAGGAGGACCTGACCCGGCTAAGACCTGGAGACACTGGACTGGAAGACCAGGAGGACCTGACCCGGCTAAGACCTGGAGACACTGGTCTGGATCACCAGGAGGACCTGACCCGGCTAAGACCTGGAGACACTGGTCTGGAAGACCAGGAGGACCTGACCCGGCTAAGACCTGGAGACACTGGTCTGGATCACCAGGAGGACCTGACCCGGCTAAGACCTGGAGACACTGGACTGGAAGACCAGGAGGACCTGACCCGGCTAAGACCTGGAGACACTGGTCTGGAAGACCAGGAGGACCTGACCCGGCTAAGACCTGGAGACACTGGTCTGGATCACCAGGAGGACCTGACCCGGCTAAGACCTGGAGACACTGGTCTGGAAGACCAGGAGGACCTGACCCGGCTAAGACCTGGAGACACTGGTCTGGATCACCAGGAGGACCTGACCCGGCTAAGACCTGGAGACACTGGACTGGATCACCAGGAGGACCTGACCCGGCTAAGACCTGGAGACACTGGTCTGGAAGACCAGGAGGACCTGACCCGGCTAAGACCTGGAGACACTGGTCTGGATCACCAGGAGGACCTGACCCGGCTAAGACCTGGAGACACTGGACTGGATCACCAGGAGGACCTGACCCGGCTAAGACCTGGAGACACTGGACTGGAAGACATTATCGTCCTCTAAGCCAATCTGCACTTTAACATAGGCCTGGGTTGTTTTTATTTCTGTTAGCGCTGCGGATATAAGAAAGAGGTCATTAAAGCTGAGCCAATGTTGATGGTTTTGTTGAACATTTGTATTTCACAGGAGAGAAACTGTATTCAAAGATCTAAATATCTAAATATACTTTCTTTGTGTTGATTCTACATTAATTCCATGATTTTACTCAAGTAAATATCTGTTACAAGCTTCGGTCTTAAATAGAAAAATGCAATTTTTTTATCTAGATTAATCTAGATTAATTACAGAAAATTGTGAGATTAATTAGTTAATTTTTTTTAATCTATTGACAGCACTAATTCAAATACTTCCTGGAGAATTGATTTTCACTGATCATGCCCTGAACTGCATCAACAACGTAAGGATCCCATCCCTGCCAGAAGGCCTACCCTTGGGGGTCAGTAGTATTAGCAATGTTTGGATCCACTTATTGGCCCCTATACTTATACCAAACCAATCTATGCACAAAACGTAATGGAGAAGCAAACCATATACTGTGCCAGAATGGGTACAGTACCGTACAGCACGGTACACGTGTCTATAGGAAAACCAGCACATAATGGGGTAGCTTGTGTCATTATTTCCTCCTAACACCGGCTCTCTGAAGAGCAGCCTTGGAAAGCGGTTAAACAACCCTATGCTTTCTCTCTCTCTCTCTCTCCCCTCCTTTCTTGGTGGACCATTGTGTGAACAATGCGGTACATTATGTTCTCGCGTCATGAACCTCCGAGCTAACGATATGTTGCCTGGCGACGCGCTGGAGAGTGGGAGGAGGGCCCAGATAGCGGCGACGGCCGAGAAAAGCGGGTGTTTGTTATCTGCACAAGTCCTCTGACCTGAGGTGAGATTTAATTGCTACCACCGGATCCCCACTGAGGATGGTTTTCACGTGTATTATACACCATGTGTCTGCATGTCTTTGGAGGGGGGGGGGGGGGCTTTAAACTAGGGAGGCTAGGAATCTCCATAGAAACTGCTACTACTGGCCAAGGGACACGCTCCCACGCCGTGTCCCAATCATTTCGTGACACTTTTTGTTCAGGTCTTGTTGCTGCGGTAAAACATGAGTCACATGGCAACCGCCGAGAATAGTATTTCTGTTCATAAACGTTCTATCTTTTATCTAACCAGGCCTACGGCTGACATTGTTAGGTTTGTGCCCAGAGATGGTGTAGTCACCGAATAGAATGTCCACCACCTCTTCCCATTCTGTGTACGTGGTGGTAGGTTGATTGATTGATTGAAAACTTTATTAACAGATTGCAAAATGGGTACAGTACAGTACAGCTCAATACACACACTTGTTAAAGCCCAACTTGCAGGTTAAACCCTACTCTTCAATTATGGGTAGTTTACATCATTGGTATCTAATTTAATTATTTATTTTCTTCCATTTGACGCCGGAAATGCCACTCAGAAAGAGTTAAAAAGGTCCACGCACGAATAACATGCACGCACGAATAAAAAAAGCTTATCAGAGCTATCAGGGCCATGACGTCACGTGGGGTATCTTTCCCCTACTTCTGATCCACTACAAGGAGTTTTGACGAGTGCAGAAAGCTATTTCCTTGATCCAAATGGACGCCTTACAAGACGCAAATGGGTTTAATCGTCGGGAGACTTTGATGGACCAGCTACAACTGGTTGAAACAAGGTAGTTATAATGTTTTTAATGTCGTAAAAAAATAACTACATTTACCACTAGGCAGCCTGTTGTTCAGTACAGCAGCGCTACTGGTCTGTGGGCTATCTATCTATCTATCTATCTATCTATCTATCTATCTATCTATCTATCTATCTATCTATCTATCTATCTATCTATCTATCTATCTATCTATCTATCTATCTATCTATCTATCTATCTATCTATCTATCTATCTATCTATCTATCTATCTATCTATCTATCTATCTATCTATCTATCTATCTATCTATCTATCTATCTATCTATCTATCTATCTATCTATCTGTCTATCTGTCTATCTGTCTATCTGTCTATCCGTCTATCCGTCTATCCGTCTATCCGTCTATCCGTCTGTCCGTCTGTCCGTCTGTCCGTCTGTCCGTCTGTCCGTCTGTCCGTCTGTCCGTCTGTCCGTCTGTCCGTCTGTCCGTCTGTCCGTCTGTCCGTCCGTCCGTCCGTCCGTCCGTCCGTCCGTCCGTCTGTCTGTGGCACGTGGTTTGTCAGAAAGGAGTTTTTCCTTTTAGATATGTTTATACTCCAAAAAAGAAGCATTTGGCTGTTTTATGTTCTTCTTCAACAATCGAGTCGGCAAATGTATTTTTCTTTATTTAGAATGTTCATTTTCTATTAACTATAATACATTTCATGTACATGTAATGTAACAATTTCACATAACATCAACATTTATTTTTGGCCCACGGCCCTCCATCCATATAAATGGTTGGCTCTTCATAGGAAAGAATTTAGCTCCCCTGGATCAAAGGATAAGTTGTTCTGTATGACAGGTGTGCTCTCTCCTGGCACGCAGGGGCTGTTGCTAACAACAAGAGGAGGCCAGATTACCTCACTGTACAGTTATCAGTGATGGTGTAACAGTCACCTGTTGTTACGGGATGCCGTCACTTTATGTATGGGGATTTATGTTATGTGTGTTATGTATGTAGGCGGGTCTGGTTTTGGTTGTTGTGTCTTCTGTCTCCCCCCTGTTTCTCCATATCTAGTCCCCAGCACCACCTGATCCCAATCTGCAATCAACCTCCACACTCCTTCATATATCCCATTTTGTGTTTAGTTCTGTCTCTCTCTGGCTTTTGGTGTAGAGCTGTGGCTCTTAGGGTATGTTTTTGGTAGAGCTGGTGAAAGCTCTGGTTTGTTGCGTGGTGGGTTTATAGAACCCTATCTTTTGTGTTATCCTTTATTGTAGAGCTGTGGCTTTGGTGTAGAGTTGGTGAAAGCTCTGATTCCTTGTGCATTGTGCTGTTAGTTAGATGATTCTTTGTGCTGTTAGGTAGTTGACTCTTTGCGCTGTTATTTAGTAGAACCTTATCCTTTGTGTACCCGTCATTGCACATTTCTGTTTAACCCCAACCATTGTATATTTGTTTTCATCCTTGTCACCTAGCCTATGGTGTTAATACTAATGTATTAACCTTTTGTTTTTGCACACAGGGACAAGTGAGGACAGGAAGATACCCTGGGGTCTACATTTCACAGCACGTATAGGTTACCTGTTGTTAAAAACCCTAGTTTAGAGTGAGCACCACCCACCGTACTTTTTAGGGTGCTTAGTGCCCGTAAAGGGGGAGGGGAGGTGGGTTTTCTTTTCCTTTTTGTGTTTGATTTGGTGCCACTGGTAGTCCTCCTTGATCTCTGTGTTTCCTTTTATGTAAATAAATATTATTATTTTGCAAAATAACTGTTTCCTGGCCTTGTGTCGCTGCATCCTCACCCATCATGTCTGTTGCCTTGTGTTGTGCCCATCCACAGGGGTGCGTAACACCTGTAATGAACCTGAGACAGTTATCAGTGATGGTGTAACAGTCACCTGTAATGAACCTGAGACAGTTATCAGTGATGGTGTAACAGTCACCTGTAATGAACTGAGACAGTTATCAGTGATGGTGTAACAGTCACCTGTAATGAGACAGTTATCAGTGATGGTGTAACAGTCACCTGTAATGAGACAGTTATCAGTGACGGTGTAACAGTCACCTGTAATGAGACAGTTATCAGTGACGGTGTAACAGTCACCTGTAATAAGACAGTTATCAGTGATGGTGTAACAGTCACCTGTAATGAACCTGAGACAGTTATCAGTGATGGTGTAACAGTCACCTGTAATGAGACAGTTATCAGTGATGGTGTAACAGTCACCTGTAATGAGACAGTTATCAGTGACGGTGTAACAGTCACCTGTAATGAGACAGTTATCAGTGACGGTGTAACAGTCACCTGTAATAAGACAGTTATCAGTGATGGTGTAACAGTCACCTGTAATGAACTGAGACAGTTATCAGTGATGGTGTAACAGTCACCTGTAATGAACCACAGTTATCAGTGACGGTGTAACAGTCACCTGTAATGAAGGTGAGACAGTTATCAGTGATGGTGTAACAGTCACCTGTAATGAGACAGTTATCAGTGATGGTGTAACAGTCACCTGTAATGAGACAGTTACCAGTGATGGTGTAACAGTCACCTGTAATGAGACAGTTAGCAGTGATGGTGTAACAGTCACCTGTAATGAACCTGAGACAGTTATCAGTGATGGTGTAACAGTCACCTGTAATGAGACAGTTATCAGTGACGGTGTAACAGTCACCTGTAATGAGACAGTTATCAGTGATGGTGTAACAGTCACCTGTAATGAACCACAGTTATCAGTGATGGTGTAACAGTCACCTGTAATGAGACAGTTATCAGTGATGGTGTAACAGTCACCTGTAATGAGACAGTTATCAGTGATGGTGTAACAGTCACCTGTAATGAGACAGTTAGCAGTGATGGTGTAACAGTCACCTGTAATGAACTGAGACAGTTATCAGTGATGGTGTAACAGTCACCTGTAATGAGACAGTTATCAGTGATGGTGTAACAGTCACCTGTAATGAGACAGTTATCAGTGATGGTGTAACAGTCACCTGTAATGAGACAGTTATCAGTGACGGTGTAACAGTCACCTGTAATGAGACAGTTATCAGTGACGGTGTAACAGTCACCTGTAATGAGACAGTTATCAGTGATGGTGTAACAGTCACCTGTAATGAGACAGTTATCAGTGATGGTGTAACAGTCACCTGTAATGAGACAGTTATCAGTGATGGTGTAACAGTCACCTGTAATGAGACAGTTATCAGTGATGGTGTAACAGTCACCTGTAATGAGACAGTTATCAGTGATGGTGTAACAGTCACCTGTAATGAGACAGTTATCAGTGATGGTGTAACAGTCACCTGTAATGAGACAGTTATCAGTGATGGTGTAACAGTCACCTGTAATGAGACAGTTATCAGTGATGGTGTAACAGTCACCTGTAATGAACCGCAGTTCTGTATCACACTTAGCTCACGCTCAGCGTTTCATGCATATATCTCGCTTCAGCATATATACACTGAATAATTTCACAAATGTACCTTTAATACCCGCATTCATCTGGCCACACCCCCATCCGCTTACCTATATAAGCAGGGATGGTGCCACACACTCATCTCCTTCTCAAATTTCATCACAAGCAACGTGTTGCTCATATGCCCACTTGACGTGGAGAAAAATATTGGCTGGAAAAGCAATGTTTACGAGGAGAGGAAGAACAAGGAGATACGTTGACATCATATCTTTATTTTCTCTCTCACTATTTTCGAGAAAATACGGCGATATTGTCTTCGTCACTGGAGTATCTGGAAGATGGTGATCATTCTAAAACCCTCCACCGGTTTTCGTATTGGGAGCACGCCGCTGCATGCTTCTCAACTGCAGTTCCTTGCTGTGTTGGTTGGGGTGAAACCTTTCAGGCCACAGCTGAACTGTGTGACGCGCCGCTGTTGTGAGGAGCGGTGGGTTTCAGGTTGGGTGAGTACTGTTGCTGGCAGGCTTCACTTGTCTGTTAGTGCTATGGGGGCTAATTGACAATGTTTATGAAAACCGGCCCCAGGCTAGGGTCCTTTGTTCAGCCGCCTAGGCGACAGAAGACCTTGGTCTGAAGACCATTGTAGTTTTAACTAGTGGGCCGCGACCATTAACACTGGTGATCCCTGTGTTTTCTGGACGAGTGGGTATCTCTCTGTCCCGTGTTAAGCCCCATCTTTCATATCCAAATGAGAGTATTCCTTCACGAGGAGATATGTGCATAAGATGTTCGATAGCAGAAGATCTATGTTCAAGTCAGCTACACAGGCCAGTTTGGTATTGTGCTGATTCCGTCGGGTGTTGGTAAAATCACCGTTGTAAAGCTGTGTTGACATCTTGTTTCTCTTTTCTCTTAAAAAGTGAGGAGGGTTTCAGAACGGCGGCCTGTCTGGGTGAGTGTTATATCATTGTGTACAAGTTCAGGTGATAGCTGCTTAGCTTACGGTTAGCCAGTCAGCTGTTAGCTGCGGCGTTAGCCTGCTGGGATCACTGCGTGGCCTACAGAGGAAACGTTAGCTTGCTGCTATCGGACAAGGCCAGCGCGAGGTAGCTCCGGCTACTCGCGCGCCGCCGTGAGCTCCCCTCTGGTCGCGTGTGCCGTTCGCTCGGCGTCTCGCGAGCAGGGGCAGTAGCGACCGACGGTTGGAGCGGCCGTTAGCTTAATGCTACTCTGTTGAACGTGCTTTGATTATAACATGTTTTACACTCTTGACTACGACGTCATCTTTGACAGGGGATGTTCGTCGATCCTGCCCTGAGCCAGGACGGCAAGGATTGCGTCAACAAAGGGACCGTTGCGACGGGTAGAGCGGCGACGCTGCCCAGATCGAACAACGCAGGATGGCTGTGTTTCTACGGTGTCTTGAGACTGCACTTCGCTGATCTACGCTCCGGGTAGGACAAGGTTTGGCCAGACCTTATACGCGTCTTTCTGGCTTTACCTTCTATATGTTTTGTAAATAACGCTGTTTTCCATTACCGCCATACCAACCTGAACACGCCCGATCTCGTCCGATCTCGGAAGCTAAGCAGGTTCGGCCCTGGTTAGTACTTGGATGGGAGACCACCTGGGAATACCAGGTGCAGTAAGAAAACGTGTGTTGCTGCAATACATTTGGGATACGACGCGAGTTTTGTGTGAACTGTCTTGTCACTGGTAAATAGCTTCTCCGGGCAAATCGGGTTGTTGTTACAGATGTGAAAATGATCTGGTTGTTGTGTGAGAAACATCATGTGTGTTGTTATGTACCGTGTACTCACAACTAAGGGGTAACTATGCTTAGTGACAAATGAGTAAAGAATTTTCTTTTCTCAGCCTGTGATGACAATGAACAGTGTGTTCACATATTAACAGGTTTTCCTGTTTTTACTGGCCGTATTAAGGGTAAAGCAGGAGGATTGTGTTTTCCCCCCGGTTCCCTGGGACTTTTTCATCCTCCTATCAGACATGTTGTTGCACTACATTGTGTCTTTTGTGTGGTAGGGATGCGATGTAACCCTTAGCTTGATTGCTGAGGTTGTGCTAAAACTGCTGGAGAAACTTTATTTTCCTAAAAGAAAAGATTGTTTGGTCGCTGTCGTGTGTGCTTAGCAAGGCCTGTGGCCGATACTAATCGAGAATTATGTATTCTCTCATTATGAAAAACGGCGTTCCTCTGTAGAGTGTTTTTGCCATTTTTTGTAGGTGATGATGGGTTGTGTGCAGTGATGCCGGTAACGTGTTACTAAGTAACGCGTTATTGTAATCTGATTACTTTCCCCCGAAAATAGTAATCTAACGCGTTAATCTTTAAAAGCCAGTAATCTGATTGCAGTTACTTGTCCAAGTGGCTGTGCGTTACTATTTCGTTACTATCTCATCATAAATTCATAATGCAGGCGGAATGCAGTATTTTATTTCGTTTTCGACAGTCAAAAATACATTTTGAGCTGTTTTTCTTATTTGGGAGTGACGTGGTGTGGCAGTGAAAGGGTTACACAAGAATGTGTCCCGCGGCGTGACTGGACTCTCTGTCTGTGAGTGACTCTGCTTTGGCCCAATCACATTCCCCATCCACAGTCTGCGAATCAGAGGCAGAGTAGGGCGGGTCTTCACAGCACGTCATGTGACATATGCGCCAATCGTGTGACAGCAGGGCTCCGTTGTTAGAGCCTCGTCTGCATTCGTCTGAGAATTCCACCCCAAAACGCTTGTCTAAACGAAGTGAAACCGCAAGAAGACTTTTGCGGTTTCTGTTCAGACTTCCACCCCAAAACGCTCGTCTAAACGTAGCCTCAGTCAAAATACTGTCTACCGCTAAAAACAGCACATCCAATTGCATTGAAAGCATCTGGAATCACAACACTAGCCGACGCTTCGACTAGGTACAGGAGGACTCGGAGGCCAGCCAAACAGCAAAAGAGAGAGATTGTTTCTTTCCCTATTGATTAATGTATATTTGATGGTGGCAGAGCAAAAGCTCTTATTTGCCAGATTTACAGTTAATTTACATGTTAAAGAGAGACTGATTGTATGTTTATAGAGAGACATTTATAAAAACAATTTAATAGTTACAGTTGATATAATTGAATAGTTCAGCCTGCATTTGTTAGATGTGAATGGATACACTGGTTTTGTAAAACCACTGGCTGGCTGCTCTAATGCTGTGAGCATCATAGACTGTTGCTTTACCATACTTGATGGTACAGAAGCTGAAGCACTAGTTTAACAATTTACGTTATGTTCAGAGAAACAAGTTAAAAACAATTTATGCACTTTCAATAAAGCGTTTAAAAAAAACTGTTGGGGGAACGACGACGACTTCGTAACCTAGTTACTTTCAAAGTAACTAAGTTACTCTGATAATCAAGTAATCAGTAAAGTAACTTGGATTACTTTTTAAAGGAGTAATCAGTAATCGGATTACTTTTACAAGTAATCTGTGGCATCACTGGTTGTGTGTGTCATGTGACCTACAACTGGGTTGGACTGGCCACAGAAGCACATGTGTATGTTGGACCGGGGCTCTTAGAGAGCCCTCTCTATTCTGTGTTTTTTCCTTAGTAAAAATCAGATAGCAGGTTAGCTCATGCGCTGTGTGAAGCTGTCAAACGCTTCATAGAGCTGACTATGACTGTGTCATATTCTCTTTTTGTCATTACATCGTATCATGGGTGTGGGGTCGTAAAGGGGTGAACTGGTAACCTTTCCTCTCCCCCTTGTTTCTGTCGGTCAGGGGTACACCCCCTGTCCTTCAAGGTTCCTGTCACGTTGCGGTTCGGCACGTTACGGGGTGGGGGGGGGGGTGGGGGGGGAGGGAGTTTCCTGGTCCCACGGCCTGGTATATTGGGCGTGTGCACCGCAGAAATCCCCCCGCCATAGAGTACGTCACCGTGCGCGTCTCTGTTGGTAGGACTTCCGTGTGCTGTTCAGGTCCATGTGATGGATCTGTTTCGGGGGGGTGGTCAGGGCTCCTCCTCACCAAGCGCCTATTCGGGCCTTCTGTGAGTTCGGACTCCTCCTTCCATGTGAGGGAGCCTCCATCAGAGTACAGAGCCTTCCTCCTCAGATGGTCAAAGTGAGTGGACCCTCTAGAAGGTGTCCTATTCTATTGTGTATGTATTCGATTCAATTCGATTATTGAGTGTGTATGGGTTCAGTGCCTCTTCCCCGGAGAGCCCTAAAACCAATTTTTTACATGGCTCAAGGTGCAATATATTCTTTTCAATCTGTACAGCTCGCGTGGGAAGTCTCTCTGGGGATCCCCGTCTCCTTCCTATGGGAGGGTGGTGGGATGTAAAAATGTGATTTTTTTTTACCCCCGGCTGTGTAGACTGGGATACATACTGTTGGTGCTTCCTTCTTTTCTATTCAAAAAGTGTTGGAGTTAGGAAGTGTCACACCCCTCTTGTCGTTCCCCTGGGCGCCTTGGGGATTCAATGACAGGTCTAAATAGCCTGTTCATTGATGGGGGTGTGTCCCGACGCACGTATAGTGCTAGCTCGCTGTAAACAGGCGACTGACTGGCACGCCTTGGTTGCTTGAGGTTAAAACGGCGTTTTTATAAAGCAACTGAGATGGGGGTTTTTCCTCTTCCGACGACCACATCCCACGACCTGGGTTGGTTATCGACTGATTCTCGTTCATGTCTGGGGGATGATGACGGAATGGATCTGAACATATGTAGAGGGGTCTCACGCCCTGGGGGTGGGCCACCAAGCGCGGTTCGCCCGAACGTCTGGGTGGCGCCTTCTTTTCATGTTAAGATCGACACGCATATCTGCCCTTTCTCCTGGAGTAGGCATGTCGGTGTGGTTAGGGCACGGGACTGGTTCTGGTCACGCTGGTCCGGATCAGTTGAACCCGTTGTCCGCCGGGGATGCAGATCTGCTGTTCTGGTACCCTGAGGGACTTGGGCTTTTTTCAGGGGGAAAAATGCCAGGTCGGTCCGGGTGTCACAGGGTTAAGCGCTATGGAGACCCTGGTTGGGTACGTTTTTACTCAGCACTGTCGTAATGGCTTACGGCCATGCCAACCTGTACACGCTCGATCTCGTCGGATCTCGGCCGCTACACAGGTTGGTCCTGGTTAGTACTTGGTTGGGAGACCGCCTGGGAATACCAAGTACGGTGTGCTTAGGGGCTGGTTCTCCATTCTTTTTCGCTCCTCTCTCACGCATGGCAAAGAGGGGCCTGTTGGGGTGGTCTTTGACCTCCTCTGGTGACCCTGTGCTTCCCGTATCGCCAGGCCCGGTCCGAAGTAATGTTTCGTCGACCCGTAGGCCTGGGTTAACCCTTTTTTGAAAACTGAAACACTTGTACTGCGGTATAGCCGGTGTATACCCGCAGGTGTGTTTTGGAGTTTTTTCTTGAGGGGTTATAGGAACAACCACCGCATTGGGTAACGCCAAGGTGGTTGATTCCCTGGTGTGTTGGAGCAGTGTCAACTCCCGGGTTCACCGTTTGAGGGTGCCCCTGCACGTTCATGACGTCTGCCAATCGTGTCAGCCTTCTCTGCCTCAACCCCTCTGGGTGGGTTTTTTTTAAATGGAGGCTTGGTCATGCAACACCGCCAGCTTACGCTCCTTCCGCCGGGGCGGCTGTGTTCAGCTGTCCCCTCTGGCGCCTGTCTCGTCCGCAGTCTCCAGGCTAGGGTTAATAGCCTGTTGCCTGGTTTTTCCCTGGTGCGCTGCCTGCTTCCGTTGGTTAACCTTTTTTGTGTGCTTACGGCCATGCTGACTGCCTGTTGCAGGGTCAGTGTGCCAGGCGGTGTACTATTGGGGGGACGGGGCCCGCTCGGCTGAGGGGCCTTTGTCCGAATACGCTGGCGATGTGGGGGGCGGGGCACTACGTGCCCACCTGGTGGGGTCTTGATGCTGGCATCATGGACTTCTCCGGGCCCCCGTTCCAGGGGGTCCAGTCCCTTGGTGGGTCTGGGTCTTCCTTCGCGCTCCGCTGCTACGGCCTTGCCACGGGGTTGGGTTTGCCCTTGACCCCGTGATTCTGGGGGCAGTAACGAGGTTGTTTCGTGGGGTCAAGCCACGGTCAGCTCACCCTGTGCGTTGAGTTGCTTGAGTGCCTCTTCGCACGGTCGGGTCCGTCGCCCTCCCGGTAAACCTCTAATAGGGGCGGTGTCCTCCATTAGGGGGGTTGGGGGGGTTCGGCCCTCCCTGGTCTGATGGTTGTGGGGGGCCTCAGCAGGGTACATTTGTCGAGCTTCTAGCTCCCGCTCAGCTCCTATTATGCATGAAACGCTGAGCGTGAGCTAAGTGTGATACAGAACGTTAGGTTATGACTATAACCAAGTTCTGTTAACACTTAGTGAACGCTCAGCGTCTAGACGCTGCTGCAGGCCCTTGATTTTTCATTGTGATGAAATTTGTTGGGAAGGAGATGAGTGTGTGGCACCATCCCTGCTTATATAGGTAAGCGGATGGGGGTGTGGCCAGATGAATGCGGGCATTAAAGGTACATTTGTGAAATTATTCAGTGTATATATGCTGAAGCGAGATATATGCATGAAACGCTGAGCGTTCACTAAGTGTTAACAGAACTTGGTTATAGTCATAACCTAACGTTAGCAGTGACGGTGTAACAGTCACCTGTAATGAAGGTGAGACAGTTATCAGTGATGGTGTAACAGTCACCTGTAATGAGACAGTTATCAGTGATGGTGTAACAGTCACCTGTAATGAGACAGTTATCAGTGATGGTGTAACAGTCACCTGTAATGAGACAGTTATCAGTGATGGTGTAACAGTCACCTGTAATGAACCTGAGACTGTCATGGGGGGGGGGGGGGAAGAACCCAAGAGCAGAACACAAGGCACAGGAGAATGAAGCGGTTTAGTTGATTTAATAAAAACCCAGGGAATGACAAGGGAGCAGGTAGTGAACAGCTGGGAGTGAGAGGAAACAAACGTGTGTCCATGCGGTCCCGGGGAGGTGCAGGCTGGTGAGGCCCGTAGGTGGGGGGTGAGATCCTACACACAGGAGAACTAGGGTCAATATGGAGTACTGAGCCCACGGATAACACTAGGAGTAACACAGTAATTGTGTATCAGGTTACTAGAGGTCGAGAGAAGAGTCCTCCTACCAAGGGAGGTGAAAACAACACTCGGACCAGGAGTGACCTCTTATCCTGGCTCTGTGATGATGTGATGGTTCTCAGGTGTGCAGGCCTCTTATCCTGGCTCTGTGATGACGTGATGGTTCTCAGGTGTGCAGGCCTCTTATCCTGGCTCTGTGATGATGTGATGGTTCTCAGGTGTGCAGACCTCTTATCCTGGCTCTGTGATGACGTGATGGTTCTCAGGTGTGCAGGCCTCTTATCCTGGCTCTGTGATGACGTGATGGTTCTCAGGTGTGCAGGCCTCTTATCCTGGCTCTGTGATGACGTGATGGTTCTCAGGTGTGCAGGCCTCTTATCCTGGCTCCGTGATGACGTGATGGTTCTCAGGTGTGCAGGCCTCTTATCCTGGCTCTGTGATGATGTGATGAGTCTCAGGTGTGCAGGCCTCTTATCCTGGCTCTGTGATGACGTGATGGTTCTCAGGTGTGCAGGCCTCTTATCCTGGCTCTGTGATGACGTGATGGTTCTCAGGTGTGCAGGCCTCTTATCCTGGCTCTGTGATGATGTGATGGTTCTCAGGTGTGCAGGCCTCTTATCCTGGCTCTGTGATGATGTGATGGTTCTCAGGTATGCAGGCCTCTTATCCTGGCTCTGTGATGATGTGATGGTTCTCAGGTGTGCAGGCCTCTTATCCTGGCTCTGTGATGATGTGATGGTTCTCAGGTGTGCAGGCCTCTTATCCTGGCTCTGTGATGACGTGATGGTTCTCAGGTGTGCAGGCCTCTTATCCTGGCTCTGTGATGACGTGATGGTTCTCAGGTGTGCAGGCCTCTTATCCTGGCTCTGTGATGATGTGATGGTTCTCAGGTATGCAGGCCTCTTATCCTGGCTCTGTGATGATGTGATGGTTCTCAGGTGTGCAGGCCTCTTATCCTGGCTCTGTGATGACGTGATGGTTCTCAGGTGTGCAGGCCTCTTATCCTGGCTCTGTGATGACGTGATGGTTCTCAGGTGTGCAGGCCTCTTATCCTGGCTCCGTGATGATGTGATGGTTCTCAGGTGTGCAGGCCTCTTATCCTGGCTCTGTGATGACGTGATGGTTCTCAGGTGTGCAGGCCTCTTATCCTGGCTCCGTGATGACGTGATGGTTCTCAGGTGTGCAGGCCTCTTATCCTGGCTCCGTGATGATGTGATGGTTCTCAGGTGTGCAGGCCTCTTATCCTGGCTCTGTGATGACGTGATGGTTCTCAGGTGTGCAGGCCTCTTATCCTGGCTCTGTGATGATGTGATGGTTCTCAGGTGTGCAGGCCTCTTATCCTGGCTCTGTGATGACGTGATGGTTCTCAGGTGTGCAGGCCTCTTATCCTGGCTCTGTGATGACGTGAGGGTTCTCAGGTGTGCAGGCCTCTTATCCTGGCTCTGTGATGACGTGATGGTTCTCAGGTGTGCAGGCCTCTTATCCTGGCTCTGTGATGACGTGATGGTTCTCAGGTGTGCAGGCCTCTTATCCTGGCTCTGTGATGACGTGATGGTTCTCAGGTGTGCAGGCCTCTTATCCTGGCTCTGTGATGATGTGATGAGTCTCAGGTGTGCAGGCCTCTTATCCTGGCTCTGTGATGACGTGATGGTTCTCAGGTGTGCAGGCCTCTTATCCTGGCTCTGTGATGACGTGATGGTTCTCAGGTGTGCAGGCCTCTTATCCTGGCTCTGTGATGACATGATGGTTCTCAGGTGTGTAGGCTGGCCCAGGTAGGCAGAGTGATGGTGAGGCGGGAACAGGGAGAGACCCATATAAGGCCGTGGAGACCTGCTGACAGACAGGGGAGAGAAAGGCCCTGGCTGTGGCTGTAACAGAGACAGTTATCAGTGATGGTGTAACAGCCACCTGTAATGAACCTGAGACACTTCATCATGAACCCTGCAACGTTAAAAAAAGGAGGAATCTGTTTATTTTAGGGCTGTCAGTTACCGCGTTAATTAGATTATATTTATTACACAGCAAATTATCGTGTTATGAAAATGAACTCAAAATTTATTAAAAAAATATATTAATATTCTTTTTAATATTTTTTTTATCTCATTCATTCCATAAGAACGTAGAATACACATGTACAGACAGAAATACTGTGTCTGTTACTAGGCTTGAGTAAATTGTAATTAACCAAATGAGATCAATAAAAAATCTTTTTTGATCTTTGACTGTGAATAACACCATGCTAAAATTGACCAGACCTGAAAAATCTAAGCAAATGAATAAATGGAAGATGATTAAACAGAAGGATTTGTAGATACAGTACTGAATTCTGCCATCTGGACACATGCCATTTGAAATATGATTATAGAATATAGAATAGCAGGCCTAAAATGGTTATGCGATTAAAATGTGATTAATTTGATTAATTAATTACAAATCCTGTAATTAATTAGATTACTTTTTTTAATCGCCTGACAGCACTGACAGCACCCCGTCTCTGTCTCTCTGAGTGGATGTAGTGATATTTAGCCTTTATTTTATTATCATATCAGCACTCGTTTTCCTATGTTTTCTTGTTGTTGTTTTTAGCTCTATTTATTTAATACATTTTTCTTTTCTTATGTACCTTAGTTACTATTGCTACCAATATGTATGTATATGTATGTATATGTGTTTCATTTCATGTATATATGCTAGGTTTTAGTGAGTCGTTCCATATTTTCATTGGGGAAAGTCTGGGAGTTTAGACATGTGAGTCTATATTTCAATATAGAATATTCGTTGACAGCCCTACAAGTACAATTAGTTACTGCACTACATCACCCCTGAGTGGAACATGGAAAGCCAAACTGTCCCCCACTGTACCGAAAACCCGTACCGAACCTTGACTTCAAAACCGAGGTACGTATCGTACCGTGGTTTTTGTGTACCATTACACCCCTAGTTTGTATAGATAGAATATACGTTGTGTATGATGTTTAGTCTATAGTTTAGTTTATAGTTTTGTGGGGTGTCAGGAGAACCCAAGAGCAGAACACAAGGCACAGGAGAATGAGGTGGTTTAGGTTATTTAATGGAAAACTCAGGGAAATGACAAGGAAGGCAGGTAGTGAATTGCTGGGAGTGAGAGGGGACAAGTGGGCGACGTGTGTCCATGCGGTCCCGGGAAGGTGCAGGCTGGTGATGGCTGAAACTAGTTTTAGTTTATAGTCTCTAATGTATAGCTTATTTATACAGTTAGCATAGCATAGTTTGTACAGATAGAATATACATTGTGTATTATGATTAGTTTTATAGTTTAGTTTATATTCTATTTATAGCTTATTTAGTTCATAGTTGAAGTTTATATTTATAGTTATAGCTTATAGTTATAGTTTGTATAGATAAATATGTTGTGTACTATGTTTACCCCTCGAAAATGAGATGGTTCATATCAAGGGGTTTATCCTTTCAATAGATACATTTAAAATATTTACAAATCTACTACGGTTCAGGAGCTGGGAAAAACAAGCATCTCACGTTTTCTTTCCTGAATGTACGTACATATAAAAAAGCGGTGACAATAAAATGATCTGAATCTGAACTTATCTTTTCCTGATCCTCCAATCACAACTGTTGCAGTCGTCAGTTGGTCACAGTTGCGCCCGTCAAAATCTAAATGTTGCAGGATGTACTGTACATCCAGGTGACATCACAGGTTTGAGGATACTCTGTCTGTTATAGGGAGGTGGGAAAAAATAAATTGCCGAATTTTATTTCAACCAAAAATGCTTAAACAACAATGTTAGTGATAGAAGGGAACAAATTTTGTGCAAAAATGGAAAGCTTTCCAATGTTCATTACAATAGCCGATAATACATTTTCCCAATGATAAATCCCCATAGGGGAGAGTGGGGTAAGTTGTGCCAAGGGGCAAGTAGTGCCACCCCTGTTATCTAGAAAACCATAGAAGAAGTTGGTCATGTGACAACATATTTTTGAAGAGGCATCCATTTCACTCAACCTGCAGAGAAGGGAGACACCTGGCTTGAGAGGTAAGCACATTTAAGTTCAAAAATTTTTTTTTTGCCCTCCAAAGTAAAATTTGTATGATCAAGGTTTTTTGATTGCTGTGTTTGAACAATTATAGACAACTTTGAAAACAGTTCACACATGTTTTAGTGCTTTAGTAAGCTACACCATGAGTCTATACAGTTAGCATGATGCTAGCTCAAAACAGCTGAGGGATGCATTTTTTTCAAAATGGTAGGCTTGGGGTGATTTGTGCCAAAGGGCCTGGGTTAAGTTGTGCCAGGTGTTCTGTTTGTTAAGTTGCCCCAACTTATAATTATTAACTATATATATGACTTTATTGTATTTTATTGTTATTGTACATTGTATTCTTACATTTGATCACTAAAACTATGTGATATTCTTAATTTTAGACCAAAATCCATCATGCCACGCAGATATACAAACGGAAGACAGACAGGGTTTCAACTCCTCTTGAGAAGTTGGAAAGAGCAGTGAAAGAGGTGCAACAGGGGAAGACTATACGTCAGGTTGGAAAGGAGATGAAGATCTGCAGGATGCTTTTACCGCTTTTGAGATTAAAATGATCTGTTTTACGTAAAATTATCAATGGCACAATTTACCCCAGTGTATTCTCTCTAATGTCACAACTTACCCCGCACCAGGGGCAAGTTGTGCCACAAAACCACTTTTTTCTAAAGCTATATTTCTGAAACAGTTTATTTAAGATCCAAAGTGATTGTTCCCAGGGATGCACAACATCCTAAACTATATGTACATATTTTAGTTGGGGGCATTACTGTAATCCCCTTGCTTTAAAGGCACTTTAAGTAAAAAATTGGCACTACTCACACCACTCTCCCCTACGGGTGGACCTCGCGGGCGGACCAAAGTGACGTCAGACTACACCTCCCTATAGCTTTAGGACAGAGGTGTATGTTCACATTATTGACTAAACTGTCCTGGGGCACAGAAATACTGTGAATTATTAAAATGGGTAGCATTCCTCTTTAAGTGAATGAAACAGGTCTTGAAATATTTAAAAGTGCAAGTGTACACGGCCTCGGTCACAACGTGATTCCCTGCCATCCCTGTGCCTTAAGTTCCTTCCAACAGAAACCATGACACTGTACATACTTCTTGCACAATTGTACATTGTCCTACATTCTATTCCACTGTATTTCTATTCTAATTTAGTGTATATATATATATTAGTTTATTTAGTGTAAAAATACTCTACTACATCCTGCACAATTGTACAGCCCTGTCCTATATTCAATTTTATTCCACTGGTTTGTGACGTTATAGATGTTTGTGATGTCATAGAGGTTTGTGATGTAATTTTATTTTCTTCAGCCAACGTTCGTTGACAATGAACTAGGGCTGACGTTGATTAGTCGAATAGTCGACTAATCGATCGAAAGGAGCCGTAGTCGACTGCCAACCTCTTAGTCGAATGCAAAAATATTTTTTTAAATCATTCTTTCCAAAAGCAAAGAGGCCTAGAAGCGTGGCTAACGCTAAGGGTGCACATACCAGCGTGGCTAACGCTAAGGGTGCACATACCAGCGTGGCTAACGCTAAGGGCGCACATACCTAACTGCCTAAGAAAACGGGCACAGAGGCACTGAAAGAGGATTTCACACAATAGACATATCAAGATGTATCCATCAGTGGACCAATTGAGGACAAGAAGCCTTCAGTCGACTCCTTCAGACACCCCCCACATCCCAAATATATTTTTTTGCATTCAGGGGGGTAGTCGACTATCTGCACATTTCGGCCAATCAAAGTGGATTATACAAATCCTTAGTCTGGGACAGGCCTACAGTGAACTAAACAGCTGTTCCTGTAACATCAGCTGAAGGAGGCCGGTCAAGTCCAGAGTCCAAACCCCCCCCCCCCCCCACCCACCCACCTACCCACCAACCCCCTCCTAATGTACAGTTTCCTCCCCCTCTAATGTATATAGTTTCT
Source organism: Notolepis coatsorum (assembly GCF_963971535.1). Taxonomy (NCBI): domain Eukaryota; kingdom Metazoa; phylum Chordata; class Actinopteri; order Aulopiformes; family Paralepididae; genus Notolepis; species Notolepis coatsorum. The sequence goes on along the minus strand of NC_140176.1, from coordinate 97,469,869 downwards.
GTTAGGATCTCTGGTAAACAGTATATCTTGTATGTCGTAAATGTATCAGTACTGTATCTGTATGTCATGTACAGTATGTCATAAATGTCATGATATATATCTGTATATCATGTATGTCATAAATGTCATGATGAATTGAAAATGGGGGATTCTGAGGTAACCAAGACCAAAGTCTTTCTCTGGTCTGCATCCCCTTAACAATTGTGTGTATTGAGCCATACTGTATTGTACCCATTCTGAAATCTGTTAATAAAGTTTTTAATCAATTCAATCAATCAAGTCCCATTTGGTGGCCGGCTGACCTCATTTTAGCCGTGTATGGATGTGTTGGCCGCACGCCGCTCCGCCGCTGATGTAACTCCACGGCAACCGCGGCATTCAGGCTCCACACGCGCCAGGCCGACCGGGCGGTTATTTTAAGGCTCGACGGAGTGAAAACTGTCTCCGCGGCGACCGGCACTCATGTCTCACCTCCTCCTGTCTCACCTCCTCCTGTCTCACCTCCTCCTGTCTCACCTCCTCATGTCTCACCTCCTCCTGTCTCACCTCCTCCTGTCTCACCTCCTCATCTGTCTCACCTCCTCCTGTCTCACCTCCTCATGTCTCACCTCCTCCTGTCTCACCTCCTCCTGTCTCACCTCCTCATCTGTCTCACCTCCTCCTGTCTCACCTCCTCATGTCTCACCTCCTCATCTGTCTCACCTCCTCACCTGTCTCACCTCCTCATGTCTCACCTCCTCATGTCTCACCTCCTCATCTGTCTCACCTCCTCCTGTCTCACCTCGTCCTGTCTCACCTCCTCACCTGTCTCACATCCTCACCTGTCTCACATCCTCACCTGTCTCACCTCCTCACCTGTCTCACCTCCTCACCTGTCTCACCTCCTCACCTGTCTCACCTCCTCCTGTCTCACCTCCTCATCTGTCTCACCTCCTCTTGCCTCACCTCCTCACCTGTCTCACCTCCTCCTGTCTCACCTCCTCATGTCTCACCTCCTCATGTCTCACCTCCTCCTGTCTCACCTCCTCACCTGTCTCACCTCCTCACCTGTCTCACCTCCTCACCTGTCTCACCTCCTCCTGTCTCACCTCCTCCTGTCTCACCTCCTCCTGTCTCACCTCCTCCTGTCTCACCTCCTCATGTCTCACCTCCTCCTGTCTCACCTCATCACCTGTCTCACCTCCTCCTGTCTCACCTCCTCATGTCTCACCTCCTCACCTGTCTCACCTCCTCATGTCTCACCTCCTCACCTGTCTCACCTCCTCATGTCTCACCTCCTCCTGTCTCACCTCCTCACCTGTCTCACCTCCTCACCTGTCTCACCTCCTCACCTGTCTCACCTCCTCATGTCTCACCTCCTCACCTGTCTCACCTCCTCTCTGTCTCACCTCCTCTCTGTCTCACCTCCTCACCTGTCTCACCTCCTCACCTGTCTCACCTCCTCTCTGTCTCACCTCCTCACCTGTCTCACCTCATCACCTGTCTCACCTCCTCATGTCTCACCTCCTCCTGTCTCACCTCCTCCTGTATCACCTCCTCATGTCTCACCTCCTCACCTGTCTCACCTCCTCCTGTCTCACCTCCTCATGTCTCACCTCCTCCTGTCTCACCTCCTCACCTGTCTCACCTCCTCCTGTCTCACCTCCTCACCTGTCTCACCTCCTCCTGTCTCACCTCCTCACCTGTCTCACCTCCTCATGTCTCACCTCCTCCTGTCTCACCTCCTCCTGTCTCACCTCCTCACCTGTCTCACCTCCTCCTGTCTCACCTCCTCCTGTCTCACCTCCTCATGTCTCACCTCCTCCTGTCTCACCTCCTCATGTCTCACCTCCTCCTGTCTCACCTCCTCACCTGTCTCACCTCCTCACCTGTCTCACCTCCTCATGTCTCACCTCCTCACCTGTCTCACCTCCTCACCTGTCTCACCTCCTCACCTGTCTCACCTCCTCCTGTCTCACCTCCTCACCTGTCTCACCTCCTCATGTCTCACCTCCTCACCTGTCTCACCTCCTCATGTCTCACCTCCTCACCTGTCTCACCTCCTCATGTCTCACCTCCTCCTGTCGCACATCCTCATGTCTCACCTCCTCCTGTCTCACCTCCTCATGTCTCACCTCCTCCTGTCTCACCTCCTCACCTGTCTCACCTCCTCATGTCTCACCTCCTCATGTCTCACCTCCTCCTGTCTCACCTCCTCACCTGTCTCACCTCCTCATGTCTCACCTCCTCATGTCTCACCTCCTCACCTGTCTCACCTCCTCACCTGTCTCACCTCCTCATGTCTCACCTCCTCCTGTCTCACCTCCTCCTGTCTCACCTCCTCCTGTCTCACCTCCTCCTGTCTCACCTCCTCACCTGTCTCACCTCCTCACCTGTCTCACATCCTCCTGTCTCACCTCCTCCTGTCTCACCTCCTCCTGTCTCACCTCCTCATGTCTCACCTCCTCCTGTCTCACCTCCTCACCTGTCTCACCTCCTCACCTGTCTCACCTCCTCATGTCTCACCTCCTCCTGTCTCACCTCCTCACCTGTCTCACCTCCTCCTGTCTCACCTCCTCCTGTCTCACCTCCTCCTGTCTCGCCTCCTCCTGTCTCACCTCCTCACCTGTCTCACCTCCTCCTGTTTCACCTCCTCCTGTCTCACCTCCTCATGTCTCACCTCCTCCTGTCTCACCTCCTCACCTGTCTCACCTCCTCACCTGTCTCACCTCCTCACCTGTCTCACCTCCTCCTGTCTCACCTCCTCACATGTCTCACCTCCTCATGTCTCACCTCCTCACCTGTCTCACCTCCTCCTGTCTCACCTCCTCACCTGTCTCACCTCCTCCTGTATCACCTCCTCACCTGTCTCACCTCCTCACCTGTCTCACCTCCTCACCTGTCTCACCTCCTCACCTGTCTCACCTCCTCCTGTCTCACCTCCTCCTGTCTCACCTCCTCATGTCTCACCTCCTCCTGTCTCACCTCCTCACCTGTCTCACCTCCTCATGTCTCACCTCCTCCTGTCTCACCTCCTCACCTGTCTCACCTCCTCACCTGTCTCACCTCCTCCTGTCTCACCTCCTCACCTGTCTCACCTCCTCATGTCTCACCTCCTCATGTCTCACCTCCTCACCTGTCTCACCTCCTCATGTCTCACCTCCTCACCTGTCTCACCTCCTCATGTCTCACCTCCTCCTGTCTCACATCCTCATGTCTCACCTCCTCCTGTCTCACCTCCTCATGTCTCACCTCCTCCTGTCTCACCTCCTCACCTGTCTCACCTCCTCCTGTCTCACCTCCTCATGTCTCACCTCCTCCTGTCTCACCTCCTCACCTGTCTCACCTCCTCATGTCTCACCTCCTCCTGTCTCACCTCCTCACCTGTCTCACCTCCTCATGTCTCACCTCCTCCTGTCTCACCTCCTCACCTGTCTCACCTCCTCCTGTCTCACCTCCTCCTGTCTCACCTCCTCCTGTCTCACCTCCTCCTGTCTCACCTCCTCACCTGTCTCACCTCCTCATGTCTCACCTCCTCATGTCTCACCTCCTCACCTGTCTCACCTCCTCATGTCTCACCTCCTCCTGTCTCACCTCCTCCTGTCTCACCTCCTCATGTCTCACCTCCTCCTGTCTCACCTCCTCACCTGTCTCACCTCCTCATGTCTCACCTCCTCCTGTCTCACCTCCTCACCTGTCTCACCTCCTCCTGTCTCACCTCCTCCTGTCTCACCTCCTCACCTGTCTCACCTCCTCCTGTTTCACCTCCTCCTGTCTCACCTCCTCATGTCTCACCTCCTCCTGTCTCACCTCCTCACCTGTCTCACATCCTCCTGTCTCACCTCCTCACCTGTCTCACCTCATCACCTGTCTCACCTCCTCATGGCTCACCTCCTCACCTGTCTCACCTCCTCATGTCTCACCTCCTCACCTGTCTCACATCCTCCTGTCTCACCTCCTCATGTCTCACCTCCTCATGTCTCACCTCCTCACCTGTCTCACCTCCTCACCTGTCTCACCTCCTCATGTCTCACCTCCTCCTGTCTCACCTCCTCATGTCTCACCCCCTCACCTGTCTCACCTCCTCACCTGTCTCACCTCCTCACCTGTATCACCTCCTCCTGTCTCACCTCCTCCTGTCTCACCTCATCACCTGTCTCACCTCCTCCTGTCTCACCTCCTCACCTGTATCACCTCCTCACCTGTCTCACCTCCTCACCTGTCTCACCTCCTCCTGTCTCACCTCCTCACCTGTATCACCTCCTCACCTGTCTCACCTCCTCATGTCTCACCTCCTCACCTGTCTCACCTCCTCATGTCTCACCTCCTCACCTGTATCACCTCCTCCTGTCTCACCTCCTCACCTGTATCACCTCCTCCTGTCTCACCTCCTCCTGTCTCACCTCCTCCTGTCTCACCTCCTCCTGTCTCACCTCCTCACCTGTATCACCTCCTCCTGTCTCACCTCCTCCTGTCTCACCTCCTCACCTGTATCACCTCCTCCTGTCTCACCTCCCCACGCAGCTCTCGCCAACAGGCCCCTGGAGTTCCACGAACGGCAGGCAGACAGAGAGGTTTATAACGTGTGTCTAGGTGTCAGTCTGTGGGAATCACTGTGTGTGTCTTCATTTGTGAGCTGTGCATTTAGCCTTATTTGTGAAAAGTGTGTGTGTGTCTGTGTGTGTGTGTGTGTGTGTGTGTGCGTGCGTGCGTGCGTGCGTGTGTGTGTGTTAATGTGTGTGGCCACAGTTGTGTGTGTGTGTCTGTGTTAATGTGTGTCCACAGTTGTGTGCGTGTGTTTGTGTGAGTGTTGTGTGTCCATAGTTGTGTGTGTTGTGTGTCTTCATTTGTGAGCTGTACATTTGTCCATATTTGTGAAAAGTGTGTGAGTATGTGTGTGTGTGTGTCCACGGATGTGTGTGTGTGTGTGTGTGTGTGTGTGTGTGTGTGTGTGTGTGTGTGTGTGTGTGTGTGTGTGCATTGCCGTACTGCAGCTGTCCCAAATTCAGCACATACCCCCCCCCCCCCATCCAGGCTGTGAGCTCACGTTGGGGATGACCTCTGTGTTTGACCTCTGCGGTTGACCCCCACCACACGTGTTTCTATATAACAGGCCGTGGCTCCACCGTTTGTTTGCTCTGATTATTGTGAAAAGTATGCATAATGTTGTGTTTTTTGGGGGAGAAACCCCGCATATATCGGTATCGGTTGATATCGGTATATCGGAAATTAAGAGTTGGACAATATCGGTATATCGGATATCGGTAAAAAAGCCAATATCGAGCATCCCTAGTTAAAAGGCAAACATACAGTCACAATACATAGACACTCACCGCTATAAAAAAAACACCAACTACATCAAAACTACAGTACTTAAAGCATGATATATTAAAATCCATGTGGAGCAGTTCTATATGTATTTAAATAATAAATAATAGTAATACTGTACATGTAAATGTATACCCCTCCACAGACCCCATTCAAAGCCACCCAGGGGATTCCAAATGGGTTGATTTCATAGATGTTAAAGCTCCAATCGGTGATAGTTGCTAGGGAACAGTTCCCTGTGTGTTCCTTGCCCAGGGGTTAGGGAACGTTGCACTGGGATCCAGTCCTGGACTGATTTTCAGGACTCGTGACTCGACTTGGACTTGACTTGAGCACTGATTCTTTTTTTGTAATATGCCCTAATCATTTGGCATAAGATATTGAGGGTTAGTGCATTAATTTGGCTATTGTGTCACAAATTAAATAAACTCCTTTTGAAACAGTGACCGCTGTGTCATTTATGTTTAATGTAGACCTTTTTTTATGTGTACGTCAGCTCTTTGACTGCCAGAGTGGCGTGGACTCAACCTTGATGACTTGGACTCAGACTCGGGTAATGGGGACTCGACTTGGACTCGACTCTGGCTATTCTTTGGTGACTCGGACTTGGACTCAGACTTGAGACTCGAGATTTAGCGACTCGACTACAACACTGACCAGGACATAAACTTGGGTCTGTTTAGAATGTTTATGTCATGGAGATGAAACCGTCCATAGACGGTTCTAAATGGACACGCCTTTATTTCCTGTTGCGGTGTTTGCTAATAGAATAGAATAGCTAACAGGAAATAAACGTCCACTGAAACCATCTATAGGTCTACTTCTACTGACATTAGAATAGAATAGAATATAAGTACTGTATTGATCCAGAGGGAAATTCTGCACTATTATTGTTATGTATTTATTTAAAATAGGAACAGTACATATTGATGGACATATTCATGTAAATATGTCAGATTATAGCCAGAGGCTAATTTATATCTGTAGTCCCTTAGTCAAGTCAAGTCAAGTCAAGAGTTTTATTTGTCACGGCATACAAGTATACAATGAAATGCGGGTGGTCTTGCCCGCAACGATGTGCAATACAGTAGTACAACATATAATAGAATCCAATAAAACAACATTGTGCAATAAACAAGTAACATAGTAGGGCATATCGTAGGTCCCTTTGTAGGTTGATGTTAACAGATCAGACAATTACACATGTACACAACCTTCATAACCACAAGAACAGACAACATGTACAAGTTACTAAACTACACAAACTTCATAATCACAACAACAGACAACAGTACATGTACAAGTTACTAAAACTACACAAACTACATAATCACAACAACAGACAACAGTACATTTTCCTATCATTTTTGACACAACCGGGAGGATACATTTTTTATTTATCTTATTTTTCGGGATTATCTACCACAAACCTGAACATTATTGGCATAAATTAGAAAGCAGTTAGTTTATCTACCTTTCTGTGAACGTTTAGCAAAAATTGGCGTTACAATCTGATGAAAAATGGCGGAGCAATTTCAATTATAAAAAAGGAACTGTACTTACAGTAGATTGCATTCACGGTTTGTGGATCACGCCTGGAGATACTAAATCCAGATTGAGTTCTGCCATTGGAAAGAGGAAATTTGGCCCGATCCATAGATGTGCGACTTGGCCATAATAAGGTCATTTATAGGCCTGATATTCTATATTCTATAATCATCTACAAAGCCTTCTGTTTAATCATCTTCCCTTTATTCATTTGCTTAGATTCTTTCTACACGTGATCTCAAGAAGGTGCTGAATGAGCTCAGTGACAGTTTTATAAATAGAATTGATATTCTCCTTTGGTTCATTACAATTTACTCAAGCCTAGTAACAGACACAATATTTCTGACACTGGGAATACATTCCCTGAGATCCATAGATGTCCCTAGATACCAAAAACACGCAACTGGACCTTGTAGAAGTGGAGCAATCTTCCATTTACTTAGGTATGTATTTTAGGCAGTTTTTCAGAAAATAGGGCTAGGGCTCAAGAGGTTAAGCAAAGGTCAACCGCGCATCTAATGAAAAAGGGCTCTACAGAATAACATGCCGGTTCCCGGCTGTTTACGCCACACTTTGCTATCTTCATATGATCACAGCCGGGCCGATGAACACAGTCTGAAAGAAGGAACATTAGCTCTCCCGAGCGACGGCACGTCACGTCGTTTCACTTCATCCCGTACACACAGGGAACACACTGTCTCACGTTATTATTATGTAAGGCATGACATAATCATCTTTTGATAACAAGGACACAGAGTGACATACATGCTATATCACCGTGCCCTGGTTCAAGATACTTTCACGTTGTGTACATTGTGTGCCTCTGGGGATACTGTACTTCCTACAGGAACTGGTTACTGTAGGTGCTTCAGAACACACCCCCAAACATATGTGTTCATCCTCTATACATACTGTACAGGGAACATGCGGTTTCACTATGTTACACAATGAGCCCTTGATTACTATTAATTACTGCAGAGTATATGACATATGGCTCACTCAGCCCACTTCTGTTCTCTTCCACAGCCCTCTTGCTTTGTCAATACTGTGGTAAAGCTTAGGTGGTGTTTCATATAAGGACTCAGACAGCGTGGCCATTTCAAGTAACGTCTTTATTCATCTAACACAACTGCGCCTGCGCCACGCCTTACAGCAACAGCTATGGATGCCCGTAAGGGACATCCACTACATCTCCCCTTCTCCCAGGAATAAACCTAACCTCCTCAAGTATAAACATCCTCCAGTATATTCAGACATCTACTACAGACATCCATTACATCTCTCCTTCTCCCAGGAAAAAAACCTAACATCCTCAAGTATATGTTGAAATACTCTAAAGAGAACCATAATGATGTAACATTACACAACATCCCTGCACAGATAATACAGGTAAGTGCCTTCTAGCTGTAAGGTGAAGCACTCATTTTTTTTTTTTTTTTACTGAACGTAGTCCTTGAGCCATTCTGGCGGCTTTATCTGCCGTCTCGGAACGTCTCTCACTTTAGTCTCTGTACTCTCTCTCTCTCTAGTCAGGGCGCTTGGCACTATTTCCTCCTCTGTTGTTTGCTCCTCCTGTGGAGTCGGTGTCTCTTGTGGCTCAGGGAGAGCTTGCAGATGAGCCCTGTTCCTCCTCACCACCTCTTCTCCTGCCCGGACCACATAGGAGCGTGGCGTGTCAGCCTTCCTGAGCACCGTAGCTGGCCGTTTTGAGGTGGAGATCCACACCGATTGACCCGGTCTCAGTTCCGGCCTCTGTGTGGCCCGGTGTCTCTCATTAAAGTTCTGCGTCTGTCTCAGTTTCAGTTGGTAGTCCTTTTCCTGAAAGGCCTTCGTTTTGGGCCATTGTGGTTTCAGGTGGGCCGGCGCCTGTGGCAGTGGGGAGCGGAGCTTCCTGCCCATCAGGAGCTCAGCAGGTGATGGTCCATGCTGCAATGGTGTGACTCTGTACGCTAACAGTGCCCTGTGTGGGTCTTCATTCTTACTCAACAGTGACTTAGCCGTCTTGACAGCTCTCTCTGCCTCTCCATTGCTCTGGGCAAAGTACGGGCTACTTGTCACATGAGCAAAGTCATAATCTGTGGCAAAGGCGGCAAACTCCGCTGACGCAAACTGTGGACCATTATCACTCCGCAGGACCTCTGGGACCCCGTGTCTGGAGTACATGGCCTTTAACGCCTCGATCACTCCTTTAGTTGTGGTAATGGGGGTTTTCTCTATTTCAATGTACCTTGAATAGTAGTCTACTGCTAACAGGTAGGTGGTGCCCTTTAGGTAAAACATATCCACCCCTACCTTTTGCCACGGCCGCTGAGGCAATGCCGATGGTATCATTGGCTCTGGATGGCGTGTCTGACTCTTCACACATGTTTCACACTGTGTTACTACCTTAGCGATCTGACTACTTAAGCCCATCCACCACACTGACTGCTCTGCTCTCGCTCTGCACTTAGATATCCCCATGTGTCCCTCATGTAAACGTGCCAGCATTTCTGTTTGCAAAGTCTCTGGTACTACTATCCTCCGTCCTTTCATTAAAAGGCCTCCTGCACAGTATAGCTCACTCTGGTAGATCCAGTAGGGCTTTAGCTGCTGTGGCAGTTCCTCCTGTCTTGGCCACCCCTTTTTGCACTGCTGTATAAGCTGTCTGCAGACAGAGTCCTTTTGCTGTTCCTCAGCAATCTGTTGCAGCTTTGCCTTAGACGCTGGTAGGCCCTGCTGTACTGCCTCAACAAACACCTGTGCTTCTCCTTCCAGCTCTCTTTCCTCCTCTGTCAGTGTGCGCACGATTGGGGCCCTTGATAATGCATCTGCCGTTATCAACGCTTTCCCTGGGACATATACTATGTGGTATGTATATCTCAGTAGCCTAAGCCTAAAGCGCTGGATTCTTGGGGGTAAGTCATCTAGTGCCTTCGTACCTAACAGAGCCAACAGTGGCTTGTGGTCGGTCTCTATGGTAAATTGAAGGCCTATTATATACGAGCTGAGCCTTTCGCATGCCCATGTTACTGCCAGCGCCTCCTTCTCCACCTGGGCATATCTCTGCTCTGTGTCAGAGAGACTGCGTGAGATATAGGCTATCGGGCGCCACTCCTTGTTGTCCTGCATTTGGGTGAGGACTGCTCCCACTCCAAAAGATGATGCATCTGCAGACACTCTTGTCTTAGCATTTGGCCTGTACTGTGCTAGCACCCTATCTGAGGCCAGATGCTAAGACAAGAGTGTCTGCAGATGCATCATCTTTTGGAGTGGGAGCAGTCCTCACCCAAATGCAGGACAACAAGGAGTGGCGCCCGATAGCCTATAGCGCTGACATGGAAACTGTCCGTCTGCGCGCGACCTGCTGCCGGTGCTGGTGCCCCTTCGCCGTCCGACATAGTTAGCTAACGTTAGCTGTTGTGCTATCTCTTGTAATAGCCTGTAATATCTCTCTCGCCGCTTGACCAGTCTCTTCTCTTCGTCTCCTAGGTAACGGGTTAACCCTTCTGACATGGGTTGAACACTTCTGACACCATGTGGTAAAGCCTAGGTGGTGTTTCATATAAGGACTCAGACAGCGTGGCCATTTCAAGTAACGTCTTTATTCATCTAACACAACTGCGCCTGCGCCACGCCTTACAGCAACAGCTATGGATGCCCGTAAGGGACATCCACTACAAATACTTTCTAGGAAGCCTGTGTCTACAGTGTTAACTACTACACCACCATGCTGTGAGGAGACAGTGTTAACTACTACACCACCATGCTGTGAGGAGACAGTGTTAACCACTACACCACCGTGCTGTGAGGAGACAGTGTTAACCACTACACCACCGTGCTGTGAGGAGACAGTGTTAACCACTACACCACCGTGCTGTGAGGAGACAGTGTTAACCACTACACCACCGTGCTGTGAGGAGACAGTGTTAACCACTACACCACCGTGCTGTGAGGAGACAGTGTTAACCACTACACCACCGTGCTGTGAGGAGACAGTGTTAACCACTACACCACCGTGCTGTGAGGAGACAGTGTTAACCACTACACCACCGTGCTGTGAGGAGACAGTGTTAACCACTACACCACCGTGCTGTGAGGAGACAGTGTTAACCACTACACCACCGTGCTGTGAGGAGACAGTGTTAACCACTACACCACCGTGCTGTGAGGAGACAGTGTTAACCACTACACCACCGTGCTGTGAGGAGACAGTGTTAACCACTACACCACGTGCTGTGAGGAGACAGTGTTAACCACTACACCACCGTGCTGTGAGGAGACAGTGTTAACCACTACACCACCGTGCTGTGAGGAGACAGTGTTAACCACTACACCACCGTGCTGTGAGGAGACAGTGTTAACCACTACACCACGTGCTGTGAGGAGACAGTGTTAACCACTACACCACGTGCTGTGAGGAGACAGTGTTAACCACTACACCACCGTGCTGTGAGGACAGTGTTAACCACTACAACACATGCTGTGAGGCGACAGTGTTAACCACTACACCACCGTGCTGTGAGGACAGTGTTAACCACTACAACACATGCTGTGAGGCGACAGTGTTAACCACTACACCTGTCTGCAGCTGAATGATGTTAGGACCGGCTGGTTCCCCACCCCATTCGGTGTAAAACAGGGAGATGTGCTTTCTCCTACTTTATTCGCCCTTTATGTTAATGACCTGGCGCAAGAAATCAAGCAAGCCAATCTTGGTATTCCAATAGATAATATAATCCTAAGTATTTTATTGTACGCTGATGATATTGTTTTGTTTGCAGAAAATGAAGCAAATTTACAAAACATGTTGAATATTATGAGTTCTTGGTGCATGAAATGGAGACTTGCGATTAACAGTGAAAAAACACAGATTATGCACTTTAGGAAAAAACACGAACAGCAGAGTAGTCATAAGTTTCAATTTGGACCAACGCCCCTGATTTACACACATTCTTATAAATATCTTGGTTTCACCTTTAATGAGTACATGTGCTTCATAGAAGGAAGGAAAATAATGTCTGAGTCAGCAGGAAGGGCGCTAGGGGGCATGTTGAGTAAAATGAAAGTGTGCACTGACCTTGGGTTTTCAACATTTACACAATTATTTGATTCAATGGTGGGTTCTGTTTTGTTTTATGCTGCTGGAGTATGGGGTTTTGATGATGCACCTGAATGTAATGCGATCCAGAACCGGGCCATAAGATACTTTTTAGGAGTCCATAAATACACACCAAAAGGGGCTATAGAAGGGGACATGGGGTGGGATTCTTGCTTGGTCAAGCAAAAAGGTGAAATGGTGAGGTTATGGAACCGCCTGGTCCAGCTGCCAAATGGCAGGGTGACTAAAAAGATTTTTAATTGGGACAGAGCACACGGTCATCCCTGGTCAAGAGAGATGTCTATGATTTTTTCTTCTACTGACTTGAGTATGATTTTTATGAACAATTTGCAGTGTAAGGTTCACATAATTAAAACAAAATTATCAACAATCCATCAGGATAAGTGGAAGGTGGAGATTTTGAAAAAACCTAAACTTAGAAAATATATTGCAATTAAAAATAAGTATTTTACTGAACCTTATGTAATGTTAAACTTAAAGAGAAGACGGAGGTCTCTGTGTGCCCAGTTGAGGTCTGGCACCCTGCCATTGGCTGTGGAAGTGGGTAGATTCCAGGGTAAACCTGAGGAGGAGCGGTTGTGTGTTCTGTGTGATCTGGGAGTGGTGGAGGATGAATATCATTTTGTTTTTTATTGCCCTTTGTACACCACTTTGAGGAGGGCTTTATTTGAAAAAATTCAAATTGTAAACCCAGATTTGTTTTGGCAGTCTGAGAGCTGTATGTTGAGTTGTTTTTTTGTGGAGGACATCTTCGGTTTTGCAGGATTTTTGGAGAAGGTATGGCACCTGAGACAAAACACACTGTATCCTATATAATTGTATTTGAATTCACCTTGTTTTTCTGTTTATTTACATTGAGTACAGCTTGTGTTATATTACGTTTTCTTGTATTTTCTTGTATTTTTTTTATGGCCATCTTGGTCTATGTCATTTGTTAAGTAATTGGTAAAGTATATTATTATATACTTATTGTTATGTGTCTTGTAAGCCCATATGGGCTGGGCATACGTATGTAAGACACGAAAATAAAAAATATCAAATCAAATAAAAAAAAAACACCACCGTGCTGTGAGGCAACAGTGTTAACTATATAGACAGTGTTATATATATAGTAAGAATAAATATATATACGATATACACAGCATTATTAGTGTGGGTGACCTGGCAAAGCCAGGTTGCCACCCACACTATAGTTCTTGTTCATCTTTTTATTCTTCTTTATTATTCCACTGATTTTGCTAACACCACTTGTGCCAGAGCGTTCGCGCCCCATACACGTGAAAGGTATCAAAACGACCGGCCTGCCTATGGCAACAGCGTTATTCGAACTCGTAAAGTTTCACCGCACCGTCTGGCTACGAATCGACTTTAAACGGTAAAATTTCGGTCCCATTGGAAATGCATTGCAATTTAGAGTGTAGCAGCTGAAATAATATTTTTTCCACTACCTTGGGTGAATTGCGAGTGTGATCTCAATTTTGGACGTAGAAATAAAACAAACACATCAAAACGATGACACGGCTGTCAGCCCGCTCACAAAAGAAAAATAAATGGAATTGGACATTTCTATCTCAACTGACGACCATTTGTTTGAAGGTTCTCCTCTCCATTGACCGCCATGCAATCGCACTCTAGGAATCTCTTTTTTCACACTCTTTTTTACCCTTCTGTTCCGATCGCCGAAGGAGTGCCACAATATCGCACGAATGCCACAATATCGCACACAACCCTTCGCCTACTCGTTGTAGTGCTCCTGTGCGCGTCACAACGCTTCATCTCTTATAGTTTTCTTTTAATCAACGTGACAATGCAGTCATGCATCTGCCTCCATAGAAATGCATTGGATAGAAAATGCAAGTCATAGTGATTGCGTCACCTGTGTGGCTCGTGGCTCACTCATGATTGGTTCAGCCTAACAGCTGTGTGGCTCGTGGCTGAGCTGCCAATGACCTCATCCACTTTAACCCATCATTGCCCATCACTGTGTTGCAGTACTGAATTGCTGGACTTGCTGGTCTTGCGGGTTGTGTCATTGTACTCAGTAGGGATATCCTCTTTCATTTTTCATTGGTCCATGTTGACCACCTTTCATTGGTCCATGTTGACCACTCCCCCGATCCTTAGACCATGCCCCCTTAGGCCACACCCCCTCAGTGTATCTCTTGAACCGTTTGTCGTAGAGACTTGCGGATTGTGCCATTGGTCGATGTTGACCACCTTTCATTGGTCGATGTTGACCACTCCCCCGATCCTTAGACCACGCCCCCTTAGGCCACACCCCCTCAATGTATCTCTTGAACCGTTTGTCGTAGAGACTTGCGGATTGTGCCATTGTACTCGGTAGGGATATCCTCTTTCATTGGTCGATGTTGACCACTCCCCCGATCATTAGACCACGCCCCTTAGGCCACACCCCCTTTCATTGGTCGATGTTGACCACTCCCCCGATCCTTAGACCACGCCCCCTTAGGCCACACCCCCTCAGTGTATCTCTTGAACCGTTTGTCGTAGAGACTTGCGGATTGTGCCATTGGTCGATGTTGACCACCTTTCATTGGTCGATGTTGACCACTCCCCCGATCCTTAGACCACGCCCCCTTAGGCCACACCCCCTCAGTGTATCTCTTGAACCGTTTGTCGTAGAGACTTGCGGATTGTGCCATTGTACTCGGTGTAATAGTGTAATAGTGTGTAATAGTGTAATAGTGTAATAGTGTGTAATAGTGTAATAGTGTGTAATAGTGTGTAATAGTGTAATAGTGTAATAGTGTGTAATAGTGTAATAGTGTTTAATAGTGTAATAGTGTAATAGTGTGTAATAGTGTGTAATAGTGTAATAGTGTAATAGTGTGTAATAGTGTGTAATAGTGTAATAGTGTGTAATAGTGTAATAGTGTAATAGTGTGTAATAGTGTAATAGTGTGTAATAGTGTGTAATAGTGTAATAGTGTGTAATAGTGTATTAGTGTGTAATAGTGTGTAATAGAGTAATAGTGTGTAATAGTGTAATAGTGTGTAATAGTGTAATAGTGTAATAGTGTGTAATAGTGTAATAGTGTGTAATAGTGTAATAGTGTAATAGTGTGTAATAGTGTAATAGTGTGTAATAGTGTAATAGTGTAATAGTGTGTAATAGTGTAATAGTGTGTAATAGTGTAATAGTGTGTAATAGTGTAATAGTGTGTAATAGTGTGTAATAGTGTGTAATAGTGTAATAGTGTGTAATAGTGTAATAGTGTAATAGTGTGTAATAGTGTAATAGTGTAATAGTGTAATAGTGTAATAGTGTGTAATAGTGTAATAGTGTGTAATAGTGTAATAGTGTGTAATAGTGTGTGTAACTGAGGGGTTACAAAACCCTGACTGTATTAAAGATTGTGATAGATTAAACCACTGCTAGTTATGTACTTTAATTACTGGCCAGACAGTACATCAAATATAGATGGTGAACACCCACAAGAACACGGCATTGACAAAGAATATCCCATGTGCTGCACACAGCAGCATCACACCTGGACAAGAGGCAGGGGAACTATGTGAGAATGCTATTCATCGACTACAGCTCGGCATTCAATACCATAGTCCCCTCCATACTCATAGCCAAGCTCAGGGACCTGGGCTTGGGCTATGACCTCTGCCAGTGGGTCTTGGACTTCCTGACTGGCAGACCCCAGGTGGTGAGAGCAGGCAACTGCACCTCCTCATCCATCACCCTCAACATAGGGGCCCCCCAGGGCTGTGTTCTGAGTCCCCTCCTCTACTCCCTGTACACACACGACTGTGTGGCTCAGCGGAGTAGCAATACAATCGTCAAATTTGCTGACGACACAGTGGTGGTGGGCCTGATCTCTGCCAACGACGAGAGGGCCTACCTGGAAGAGGTCAAGGTCCTGGCGGGATGGTGCCAGGAAAACAGCCTCTCCCTGAACGTCAGCAAAACAAAAGAGATGATTGTGGACTTCAGGAGGTCGGGGGTCAAGGACTACAGCCCCCTCAGCATCGACGGGGCACCGGTTGAGAGAGTCAACAGCTTCAAGTACCTCGGAGCCCACATATCCGAGGACTTGAAATGGACCATACACATTAACAGTGTGGTGAAGAAGGCACGACAACGCCTCTACTTCCTCAGGCGCCTAAGGAAGTTCCAAGTCAGCCAGAAGATCCTTAAGAACTTCTACTCATGTACAATAGAGAGCATCTTGACCGGCAACATCACCTCCTGGTTTGGGAATAGCACTGCAAAAGACCAAAGCAGACTACAAAGAGTGACACGTTCAGCCGAACGCACAATTGGAGGGGGGCTCCCCACTCTCCAGAACATTTACAACAAGCGTTGCAAGGGGAAGGCTAAGAGAATTATTAAGGACTCGAGCCACCCGAACAACTGCCTCTTTGAACTGCTGCCGTCAGGCAAGCGACACAGGAGTCTCAAGGCGAGCACAGAAAGACTCAGAAGTAGCTTCTATCCCCAGGCCATCAGGCTGCTAAACGAACAATGAATGAACACTACACAACAACAACCACCAAACACACATAGCACACACATCCACACGCACACACTCACTTTAAACAAACACACTGTAGCACCCACTACACACACTTTATAGCACACACCCACTTTAAACAAACACACTGTAGCACCCACTCCCCACACTTTATATTTATGGATGAAGGATTGCACTACAACTCGTACACCTTACTGTAAATTGTACCTAAAATTGTACCTCATCCCACTTCTGCTTTGCACTAGATAGTACTGTACATTAGTACACTGCATAGTATTGTGTATTGTATATTATATGGTAACTCAGAACATTGTACATATGTCTATACCGAACAACTGTGACCTCATTCTTCTTCTAAATTCATGCTATATTATGTTATTATGTTATTTGATACTATCTTGTCTAGCACAGTCTCTGGAGCGTAACAGTAAGAAGCATTTTGTATGAAAGTATTCTGTACTTCTGTATGACAACTATTAAAGAACTTGAACTTGAACTTGAAGAAATAGTATTTGAGGGTAATTTATTATTATTAGGCAACATTAGGTTACAGAATGAGAATTAGGGTCGCGCTTGTATGGCGAAGAATATGCGTAAAGTCAGTCAATAGCATGAGTCACTAAGAATAGCAGGAATCCTACGATGGGTCTAAGTTGACACCACCTGTCGTATAGTAGCAACTATATAGGGCAACACTGGTACCGCCTGGAGACAATGGGTTCCCTCCGGGGGTGTAAGGCCTGGAGGGTAGAGGAATGTTCGGGTACTCCGTCTGATTCAATGAGGAATAAAGAGACTCCAGGTACAGGAGTCGGTCCTTGTAAACTCCCTTGATCAGCAGCAAAGCAATAATTGTAATCCAAATGCTCGATAGCATTGATGACAGCTAGCCAGCCTCCATCCACGAGGCCGGCCCGAGTTGTAATCCTCACGAGGTTGAATCCCAAACGATAGTGGAAATCAACGATGCTCTTCTCCGGGTAACACGTTCCAAATCAATATAATCCAACCAGTAATGGTTCTGCAATCGCCGATGCCGATTCTCCTGTGTACATGTCCAACGGTTCTCCGCCTAGGACTCCTCGGGTGTGGGCGACGTATTTAGGCCACACACCCTGGCTAAGTACACTACTAAGTACGAACGAACTGTGGCCGCATGATATACAATAAATGAACGACTATTTACTTCACATTAGATTAGGTCAAACTCGACGTTACTGCATTAAACTCTGACACTTTACTATTCTATTCGCACGTGGTTCTCAACGCTCTGTTAGACGCAAGGTTGCTCACTTCACTGCACGTTGACTCGTGATGAAGGTGGGTAAAGTACTGAACGTAACGGTGTGCGCACCTTGCGCTGTATTTATACTTAAGTGAATATCTAGTCCCAAACCGCAGTCTTTGTCTGGTATCAATACGCTGACTCCGGGCATGTCCTGACATGCCTGAACTTGTCTTTGAACCTGCCGTTGGGGGCCTGCGCGCTGGCGCCTGGGGGCGCTGTCCAATAAGGAGAGCGAATATTACTCTGGTTTGAACGCAGGTAAAGGGATATTCCGTGTATATATATAAATAATATACAAAGTATATCAAACGATAAAGGTAGATTCTCAGTTTAATCTGGCCCTTCACAACAGCCGCCTCCTAATTAGTCCGCACCTAATTAGTTAAGGGAGACAGATTAATAGTCCAGTCAACTGCTCAATGTCTGTTGTGGGGAGTAGGGCAATCTACAAAGTCAGTGGGTCATGATCGTCATCAGGGGAGTTAGGGAGCCTCGGCAACTCTATCAGCCTCGCCACGGGTTGGGTGTAGGTCCGCCCCTGGACAATAACTTCTGCCGCTCTGACCTTTCCGTCGGCACCAGTGATCACTTTGCTTACGCGGCCGGCCGGCCACATAGCTCGGGGTGACTGGTCTATGATCATAACGACTGTGTCCACTTGTAAGTTGTCTCTATCCTTTACCCATTTCTGGCGGGTTTGGAGATTCGGTAGGTAGTGGAGGAGGAAACTGTTCCAAAACTTGTCAGCCAATATTTGACTGTACCTCCACATTCTTCGGCCGTTCGCTTCTTCAGGTCTGTACACCGTCTGTGGAAGCGCGGGGTCCAGCCGCCCCATCAAGAGAGTGTTGGGGGTGACTGGGTCGACATCTGCTACATCACTTGAGACGTACTCGAGGGCGTTGTGCTCGCCACTTGCGACAGTCTAGACGAGGCCGCTGGAAGCGACGTACTGCTTCTCTTCCGTTCAGTATCCAATAGCGACGTCGGATCTCAGCGAAGACTCTCTCTGCCCCAGCGTGGTGCACATCCTCGTCGTATTTCTTTATGATGAGCTCAGTGACCTTGTGTCGGCTGTTGAGGACTATAGGAAACTTGACGTCATCCGTTAAGTCCGGGGCCCGTCTCAGACGACCACCCACCCTGATGAGGCCATGGGTGTCGCGCTCGGGGGCCAAGTGGAGCAGTCTGCTGTCTGACGGGATTGGCTTTGTTCCCTGCAGGCAGTCTAGCTCGTCGGGGAACGAGTCTCTTTGGGCTCGCTGTAGCAGAAGGAGTTCTGCCTCTGGGTAGTTCGATGCGTCAATGTCGGTAGTGGGGGGAACCTCAGGGTGGTGCCACAGGAATGTTTTTAGCTGCGCACTCTCAAAGGTGAGGCAGTCGTCTATGTTAGGGTCAGTGGGGACTGGGATGTGCGTCAACCCACAGAACATAGATTTCTTGATCTCTGCCTCCTCTTGACTAGCCTCCCGAGGGGTGGGGGTAGGCCACTCTTCCTCCGGGAGCTTGAGGAACTCAGGACCGTCACTGTAGATATTGTGACGTGTGAGGTCATCTAGGGACATCCCCCGTGTGATGACATCGGCTGGGTTCTGTTTCGTGTCCACGTACCTCCAGCACGCTGATCCTACCAGGTCTTGAATCTCTGTGATTCTGACTCCCACGAAGACCTTGTATCTACAAGAATCGGACTGGATCCATGTGAGTACGGTCATGGAGTCTGACCACAAGATTGTTCTTTGCACCGGGATGGTGAGTTCACGTTGGATTAACGTGGCGAGTTGCGCGCCTACCAGAGCTGCGCAGAGCTCTAGACGCGGGATCGATTGTTGCTTGCGGGGGGCTATCCTTGAGCGAGCCAGGATGAAGGCTGTGTGTATTTCTCCTCCCTCCTCTCGGGCCCGCAAGTAGGCCACCGAGCCGTAGGCCACTTCCGAGGCGTCACTGAAGACGTGCAGGTCCATCTGGCACGTCTCCAGCCGCACTGTGGGTGGGAAGTAGCTCTGGCGTATGTTCACATTTTGGAGCGAGCTGAGTTCTCTCTCCCACTCTCTCCAGGTGGAAGCTAGGTGGTCGGGTATGGGGTCGTCCCAGCCCTGTTCCTTGTCCCACAGCTCTCGTACAATCATTTTCGCCCGAGTGGTGTAAGGTAGGATACACCCCAGCGGGTCGTATTGACTTGCGAGTGTTCTGTATACGCTCCGTCTGGTGGTCGGTAGAGGGGTCGACCTTCCCTGCTCCGTGGTCAGGGGTGTGTATTTGTAATGGAGCGAGTCTGTTTTGAAGCGCCAGACTAGGCCCAATGTCATTTCCTGTGCTTCACCTGGGGTGGTCGCCATCCAGGTCTCGCTGCTTGCTGCCTTTGTCTCTGGGGAGAGGCTGCGAAGTACTTGAGGGTCACTGCTGGCCCACTGCCGGAGATCAAAGCCGCCTTTGATCAGTGAGGCGCGGAGCTTGAGCAGGAGGGCTTCGGCTTCTTCTGGCGTCGAGACGCTTTGCAGACAGTTGTCCACGTAGAAACTCCTCTCTACACTTTGTCTGACCTCCTCGTCAGCTTCAGGGTCTTCTGTCACATGTTTTTGAAGTGCGAACGTAGCACAGCATGGGCTGCATGTGGTGCCAAAGGGGAGGACCTCCCATTGGTAGATGGATGGCTGCTCATCTTTGATCCTCTCTCTCCATAGGAACCGCAGCAAGGGCTTGTCCTCCTCCACTAGTCGCACCTGCAGGAACATCCCTTTGATGGCCACCTTGTCTTGGCGGAAACGTAGTAATACGCCGAGGAGAGATGGGCCGAGTGTCGGGCCGGGCAAGAGTTCTTTATTCAGATTCTGTAGTCCGATCTGGTAGCTGCAGTTGAATACAATGCGATCCTTGCCGTTGTGGTGGACCTTGTGGTGGGGCACGTACCAGGATTCAATCGTCTGGTCGGCCTCTTGAATGTCAATTTTCTTTATGTGTCCCGCTGTGATCAGCTTGTCGATCTCAGCGCGGTACACAGTGGCTTGAGTGGGGTCTTTGGCTAGACGCCGCTCGGTGTTCAGTAGATATCGCTCTGTTGCTTCTTTTGAGGCGTGGAGGGTGGGCATACCCTCTCGCCTCAAGAGTGGAGTTGCGTATCTCATCACTCCGTTGACCTCGACTCTCTTTGTCTTCTGCTCGAGGAGGGCTATGGCATAAGTGTCTTCCTTTGAGCGAACGAGTTTCTTTACATTCTTAAAGGGCATCGCGTCTAATGTCCATAGCCTCTCGACGTGCTGCAAGAGGGTGGTGTCTTCTTCGTTTATCCTCGTGTAGAGACAGCGAGTGGCTGTCGGTCGGTTGGAAGACCCGGAGAGGGGGCCTTGTAGTGTCCAACCCAGGCGGGTCTCGACCGCTGCTGGACAGCCTCTGGGCCCGATGTGGACCCGGTCCGTTGGGACGATGAGGTGTGCGTGGTCGGATCCTATGAGCAGGGTTGGGGTGGCGTCGTCGATGAGCGGTATAGGTAGTTGACGTAGGTGCACGTATTTCTCCATCAGCTTTGGGATGGGGTAGGTGTACTGTGACAGGCCTATGTCGTGGCTGGTGAAGGCGTTAGTGCACCTTGAGATGCTTGAGGAGGATGGCATATTTGTACGACTCGTCGGGGACATCGGACATCATAGTCTCCAAACACATGCGTAATTCCGTGTACTGTGCTCTGTCCTCGCGCATAAAGTCTGGGAACGTCGGTGTGCCAAGGTACGATGCCATGGATGGCTGGTACATTGGTGAGCGTAGGGGAAGAGGCCTCCTGGGTGAGTCTCCCCGTACGTGTGGTCGTGGGTTAGTACTTGGTGGGTACCAGAGGCCGGGTCCCCAGGTGCTGTTCCTCGGTGCTGACTGTATGTCAAACTCACCCGTGAGTTGGGTCGGGGGTTTGTAGTGCAGTGACTCGGGGCTGAAGTCGGGGCTGTACTGGGCCTCCTGGTCCAGAGTATGTTCGTGCTGGTGGGCTTGATATTCCTCCACTTCCTCTTCTAGGTCCTGGAAGTGCAGCCGGTCGCGCTCTGCTTCGCGCTGCGCATTGGCGGCATCGCGCTGTGCATTGGCGCGGTCTCGTTCGATGTTCTCTTCCGTCTGAAGGCGCCTCTCCTCCAGTCTTATGCGGTCGTCCTCACTCCTTTGTTGCGCCTGGAGGCGCTCTCGTTCAGTTGCAGAGTGTTCGCGCTCACTAAGGGCTTGCGCTTGGAGTTGCGCGTGAAGGCGCTCTCGGTCCGCTGCAGAGTGTTCGCGCTCGCTTAATTGTTGCGTCTGGAGGCGCTCTCGTTGTTCGCGCTCGCTCATCTGTTGAGCCTGGAGGCGCTCTCGTTCCACGGCAGAGTGTTCGCGCTAACTTAATTGTTGCGCCCGGAGGCGCTCTCGTTCCGCTGCAGAGTGTTCGCGCTCACTAAGAGCTTGCGCTTGGAGTTGCGCGTGGAGGCGCTCTCTTTCCGTGGCAGAGTGTTCGCGCTCACTAAGCGTCTTTGCTTGAAGCCGGTCGCGCTCACCCTGGAGTCGGTCTCTTTCGGTTGAGGCTGTCAGCGTGGCGATCAAGGCTTGCGCCAGTCTCTGGTCCGCCTCGCTGGGGGATGACACTGACGGAGGTGATCGGGTGCTGACAGGGCTTGTTGGAGATCTGTTCTCCTGGCGCGCTCCGAGGTCTATCTCCTGGGCGCGGTTCTCTTCTCTTGGTTGTGTGTCGGGTTCTATCCCTGGAGCGCTTTCTTTATCCTGGAGCGCTCCGGGGTCTATCCCGGTGACACTGTCTGGAGGTATAGTCACGTCATGTCCCACTTGGTCCCCCCCGTGAGCTAAGTCAGTTTTGTTTGAACCCACTGGGGTCTCTACTGGCAGGGTCGCCAAGTCGATAGGATTGGACATGCTTAAACTATCCGATTTATCCGTATTTAACGTCTGTTTAGATAAGCTAGGGGGTAGAACGAAAGCGAAGTCCTCCAGATATGGAGGTAGCTGACGTTTGCGCTGCGGGCGTTCTAGCTTAGGGGAGCCGCTTGGAGAGTGTTCACCGCTGGCCATGTCAATATTAATATTATATTAAATATTACACTGATACCCTCCGGCTCGAAGGACCAATTGTAACTGAGGGGTTACAAAACCCTGACTGTATTAAAGATTGTGATAGATTAAACCACTGCTAGTTATGTACTTTAATTACTGGCCAGACAGTACATCAAATATAGATGGTGAACACCCACAAGAACACGGCATTGACAAAGAAATAGTATTTGAGGGTAATTTATTATTATTAGGCAACATTAGGTTACAGAATGAGAATTAGGGTTGCGCTTGTATGGCGAAGAATATGCGTAAAGTCAGTCAATAGCATGAGTCACTAAGAATAGCAGGAATCCTACGATGGGTCTAAGTTGACACCACCTGTCGTATAGTAGCAACTATATAGGGCAACACTGGTACCGCCTGGAGACAATGGGTTCCCTCCGGGGGTGTAAGGCCTGGAGGGTAGAGGAATGTTCGGGTACTCCGTCTGATTAAATGAGGAATAAAGAGACTCCAGGTACAGGAGTCGGTCCTTGTAAACTCCCTTGATCAGCAGCAAAGCAATAATTGTAATCCAAATGCTCGATAGCATTGATGACAGCTAGCCAGCCTCCATCCACGAGGCCAGCCCGAGTTGTAATCCTCACGAGGTTGAATCCCAAACGATAGTGGAAATCAACGATGCTCTTCTCCGGGTAACACGTTCCAAATCAATATAATCCAACCAGTAATGGTTCTGCAATCGCCGACGCCGATTCTCCTGTGTACATGTCCAACGGTTCTCCGCCTAGGACTCCTCGGGTGTGGGCGACGTATTTAGGCCACACACCCTGGCTAAGTACACTAGCTAAAGACACGACGAACCGCTGGGTAATGCTACACACGAACGAACTGTGGCCGCACGATATACAATAAATGAACGACTATTTACTTCACATTAGATTAGGTCGAACTCGACGTTACTGCATTAAACTCTGACACTTTACTATTCTATTCGCACGTGGTTCTCAACGCTCTGTTAGACGCAAGGTTGCTCACTTCACTGCACGTTGACTCGTGATGAAGGTGGGTAAGGTACTGAACGTAACGGTGTGCGCACCTTGCGCTGTATTTATACTTAAGTGAATATCTAGTCCCAAACCGCAGTCTTTGTCTGGTATCAATACGCTGACTCCGGGCATGTCCTGACATGCCTGAACTTGTCTTTGAACCTGCCGTTGGGGGCCTGCGCGCTGGCGCCTGGGGGCGCTGTCCAATAAGGAGAGCGAATATTACTCTGGTTTGAACGCAGGTAAAGGGATATTCCGTGTATATATATAAATAATATACAAAGTATATCAAACGATAAAGGTAGATTCTCAGTTTAATCTGGCCCTTCACAACAGTGTGTAATAGTGTAATAGTGTAATAGTGTAATAGTGTGTAATAGTGTGTAATAGTGTAATAGTGTGTAATAGTGTAATAGTGTGTAATAGTGTGTAATAGTGTAATAGTGTGTAATAGTGTGTAATAGTGTAATAGTGTGTAATAGTGTGTAATAGTGTGTAATAGTGTAATGTGTAATAGTGTGTAATAGTGTAATAGTGTGTAATAGTGTGTAATAGTGTGTAATAGTGTAATAGTGTAATAGTGTGTAATAGTGTAATAGTGTGTAATAGTGTGTAATAGTGTGTAATAGTGTAATAGTGTGTAATAGTGTATTAGTGTGTAATAGTGTGTAATAGAGTAATAGTGTGTAATAGTGTAATAGTGTGTAATAATGTAATAGTGTAATAGGGTGTAATAGTGTAATAGTGTGTAATAGTGTAATAGTGTAATAGTGTGTAATAGTGTAATAGTGTGTAATAGTGTAATAGTGTAATAGTGTAATAGTGTGTAATAGTGTAATAGTGTGTAATAGTGTAATAGTGTGTAATAGTGTAATAGTGTGTAATAGTGTAATAGTGTAATAGTGTGTAATATTGTGTAATAGTGTGTAATAGTGTAATAGTGTGTAATAGTGTAATAGTGTGTAGTAGTGTAATAGTGTAATAGTGTGTAATAGTGTAATAGTGTGTAATAGTGTGTAATAGTGTGTAATAGTGTGTAATAGTGTAATAGTGTGTAATAGAGTAATAGTGTGTAATAGTGTAATAGTGTGTAATAGTGTGTAATAGTGTAATAGTGTAATAGTGTGTAATAGTGTAATAGTGTGTAATAGTGTAATAGTGTGTAATAGTGTGTAATAGTGTAATAGTGTGTAATAGTGTAATAGTGTAATAGTGTTATAGTGTGTAATAGTGTTATAGTGTGTAATAGTGTAATAGTGTAATAGTGTAATAGTGTGTAATAGTGTAATAGTGTGCAATAGTGTAATAGTGTAATAGTGTGTAATAGTGTAATAGTGTGTAATAGTGTGTAATAGTGTAATAGTGTGTAATAGTGTGTAATAGTGTAATAGTGTGTAATAGTGTAATAGTGTAATAGTGTGTAATAGTGTAATAGTGTGTAATCGTGTAATAGTGTGTAATAGTGTGTAATAGTGTAATAGTGTGTAATAGTGTAATAGTGTAATAGTGTGTAATAGTGTATTAGTGTGTAATAGTGTGTAATAGTGTAATAGTGTAATAGTGTGTAATAGTGTAATAGTGTGTAATAGTGTAATAGTGTAATAGTGTAATAGTGTGTAATAGTGTAATAGTGTGTTATAGTGTAATAGTGTGTAATAGTGTAATAGTGTAATAGTGTGCAATAGTGTAATAGTGTAATAGCGTGTAATAGTGTAATAGTGTAATAGTGTGTAATAGTGTAATAGTGTGTAATAGTGTAATAGTGTAATAGTGTGTAATAGTGTGTAATAGTGTAATAGTGTAATAGTGTGTAATAGTGTAATAGTGTGTAATAGTGTAATAGTGTAATAGTGTGTAATAGTGTAATAGTGTGTAATAGTGTAATAGTGTGTAATAGTGTAATAGTGTAATAGTGTGTAATAGTGTAATAGTGTGTAATAGTGTAATAGTGTAATAGTGTAATAGTGTGTAATAGTGTAATAGTGTAATAGTGTAATAGAGTGTAATAGTGTAATAGTGTAATAGCGTGTAATAGTGTAATAGTGTGTAATAGTGTGTAATAGTGTAATAGTGTAATAGTGTGTAATAGTGTAATAGTGTAATAGTGTAATAGTGTGTAATAGTGTAATAGTGTAATAGTGTAATAGAGTGTAATAGTGTAATCGTGTGTAATAGTGTAATAGTGTGTAATAGTGTAATAGTGTAATATTGTGTAATAGTGTAATAGTGTAATAGTGTGTAATAGTGTAATAGTGTGTAATAGTGTAATAGTGCTATGCGACTTGCGGGTTGTGTCGTTGCACTCAGTAGGGATATCCTCTTTCATTGGTCTATGTTGACCACTCCCCCGATCCTTAGGCCGCGCCCCCTTTTTGTATCCTTTGAACCGTTTGTCATAGAGACTCGCGAGAGACCCTCTCCCCCCTTGGCCGGCGGTGCACAGGCGTCACCCACACTTTCACAATTTCCCCCGCGCGGAGTTGTCTAGTTGTACATGCTATTATACAGAGTTATATGGGTTATTTGCAGGTGTATAAGCAGGTATATAGAATGATTGATCTGGGTCTGAACTCCGCCCTGAGCGCCTGGATCCTGCGGGGCCCTCATTTATCAAGTTTTCTTGGAAAGTATTCTATTTTCGTTCTTAAGCACAGAATTTAGAATGTGTGCACGCACAAAAAAAACGGGATTTATCACACGTGCGTACACAGGTCCTACGCACACCTGTCTTCATAAATATCACCTTGCTCCTAAGCTTGAGCTTGTGCATGGTTTTAAGTATTTGCATACCAGAACCGCCCCGATTATCCATATATGGTCATGAAACACCCCCATGGGATGTGAAATAATGGACTGACCCGAGGGAATTGCGTGTTATGGAGAAATACGAGACAGGCTGACAGACATGTACACGTACCGTGATGTCGGATATGATATCTCTTAAAGACCATATTAACTAATAAAGCCCATGCTGGAATATGACTGCCTTTTTTCCGTTTTGTTCGATTAATACCCAGGGATTAAAGTTCTCCTCAATTGTATTCCAAATCGCGACGGATTTTCCGTAAATTTTCTACCTGCTGCATATGATTTCTAGAGGCATACAATATATTTTGATGTCAGTATTGGGTAGCCTATATAAACAATAATACGAGAGCATATACAAGAACAATGAATCTCACTGCCATGTATGATGTAGCCTAAGTATACGCCATGTGTAGCCTGCCTATGCGATAAATACAAACATGAACTTGAATCCCATCATCATATTTACATAGTCTGTCCACTATGTTTATTACTTTGTTATTTCCCCCCCCCTATCTATGTAAAGCGACCTTGCATGGGTCTCTTGAAAGACGCTATATAAAATGAAGCTCTATTATTATTATTATTGTTATTATTATTATTATTAAAATACTGTCTTTTACTGTTAGTCTCAGTGAAGTTTCAACGGAGCGAGGTAATCTATTCTAACCAACAGATTGAAGTAGAAAGCATTTCGTTGTGGCCAATCTTATTTGGAAACATGAAAGAAAATAATAGTATGTCGCTTTTTATTTGAAACAATATTTAATCGCGTTTGGTGGAGGTGGCTGTTCTGTAACCCCTTTCGTGACTGTGATGTAACAAGCTTGAAATAATAAACAAACCTGTTCAGCTATAAAGAATGAGAGTACTGGAACAGTGTTAAATTCAAAGTGTTGTATTAACCAAAAGGAGGATCAAAATAAATGGGGCACCCCATAGCAACGTATGGTACAACAAAAATCATCTCAAACCAATAAGAACGGTCCTGTCAGCTTTACAGTCCATTAGCCCCAACATCAATGTTACCATGTATAATGTTACCGTGTACAATGTTACCATATATAATGTTACCATGTATAATGTAACCATGTATAATGTTACCATGTATCATGTTACCATGTATGTTACCATTTATGTTACCATGTATAATGTTACCCTGTATGTTACCATGTATGTTACCATGTATAATGTTACCATGTATAATGTTACCATGTCTAATGTTACCATGTCTAATGTTACCATGTATGTTACCATGTATAATGTTACGATGTATAATGTTACTGTGTATAATGTTACCCTGTATGTTACCATGTATGTTACCATGTATAATGTTACCATGTATAATGTTACCATGTCTAATGTTACCATGTCTAATGTTACCATGTATGTTACCATGTATGTTACCATGTATAATGTTACCATGTATAATGTACCGTGTATAATGTTACCATGTATAATGTAACCATGTATAATGTTACCATGTATAATGTTACCATGTATAATGTACCATGCATGTTATCATGTATAATGTTACCATGTATAATGTTACCATGTCTAATGTAACCATGTATGTTACCATGTATGTTACCATGTATAATGTTACCATGTCTAATGTTACCATGTATAATGTTCAGGCCTACCAGACCATGCAGCCTGCATGGTAGAGCTAGTAGTGTCCAACAACACTCAAACCTTTGAGTGTCCAAAAGGTGATAAGTCCTGGGTTGATCCACATCTTAATAAGAACAGTCCTGTCAGCTTTACAGTCCATTAGCACCACTGCAGCTGAACTGTCCTTGGTTAATGGAGAATCTTTTAGGAGGCCTGGAAAAATCCCTCCTTCATCTCACCATAGCAGTAGCAAACAAAAACTCCATGAGGCATGATTCCAATCCAAGATGGCCCCCTGATGGTTAGGACCGCCCCTAACTACACCCATACCTGGAATCTTAAAGGTCAAGTGACCCAAATATGCTGACATTGACATATCCTAACATATTGGGCCCACACTTCATTTATCAACACATTGACATCTTCTTCATAAAGTAACACATGTTACACATCCCCCCCACCAAGCGTAGTACCACTGCCATAAAACATCTTCATGTTCTCAACATGCAAGGTTGATGGGTGTTAGGACTGCTATCCATGGCTACTCTGTAGTTCACTGACCCTAAACGTCTGAGAACTGTGGCTGGCCCTCTCCACTTTGGAGCAAGTTTTGCCATAAACATGGCCTTGGCATCCGACAGTGGGTGCAACTTAACCCATACCTCCTCTCCTACTCCAAAGTATGGCGGGTAGCGCCGTCTGCCTGGGTAGGAGGGCCTGCGCTGCTGTGGCTGCATGTCTCCCTCTGGGGCTCTCTCTGCCCCCTCGCAGCTGCTCTTCTTGCGGCCTTCACGGCTCCCGCTACTCGGCGGCTCGCCCTCGCCATCGCTTTGGTAGTTCTCAGGGTATTCTCCATTGCGGGGTGGGCCCCTCCTGCGGGGGTAGCGCCTGTAGCGGTTCCGGTCAGCGGCATACTTGCTCCCCTGGACTGGAACGCCTGCTGGGCCGGTGACGTTGGCCGCCTCTGCTCCCTTCTCCCCTTCAACCACATCAAACTCCACAGTGTCTCCATCTCCAACACTGCGAAGGTATTTCCTTGGGTTGTTCTTTTTTATGGCCGTCTGGTGTACAAACACGTCCTCTTTCGTGTCATTCCTGTTGATAAAACCATATCCATTTCTGACGTTGAACCACTTGACTGCCCCCAAGACTTTTGTTGCGATGACCTTCTTATCCGCCGCGGAAGCTTCGGCTGCCGGGCTGGACGGGCTCTCTGCGTCGTCAGCGGGCTGCAGTGGTTGTTGCGTTTCGGCAGCCTCGCTGCTCATGGTTACTGGTTGGTAATGGTGGTCTTGTACCGGCGGTGACTCTCTAGTGTGTTTCCCGGTGCTAGATAGTAACCTGGACCGGCGGTGGTGGGGGCTGCTGCCTTCGGGCTCTCTGCTTTCCACTCTCCGCTCCCGTTGCCGATCGAACTGGGCTATAGGGGTCGCTGCTAAGTACAGCCCCACCAAGGGCTTCCTCTTTTTATGCGGTGCAGCCATTGCCCCATCCCATAGTGGTGTGAGACCTTGTTCCACAGATTCGTGCTCATTATGCGAATGTTCAAAGAAAGACTCAAACTGGTTCAGCTCACCTGGCTGCCACTGTGGAGGGTCTGGCCCAGGCAGTAGAGGACTTACTCCAGGCAGCAGTAGAGGATTTACTACAGGCAGTAGAGGCAAGGGCAAGGGTCTAGGCATGAAAGGCAGGGAACCTTGCTCCTCAGTTTCCATTTCAATACCACCATGTTCAAAATGTTCTGAAAAGTGAACAGATGGTGCATCATCCCGTACCGGAGTGCTAGCCCTCCTGATGGGGTTTTGTGGTTGAGCATTAAGCTGTTTGTCTCGTCTTTTCAAACAATCCACCATTGACTGTTGGAGGTTATTAATATCGCTCTGAAAAGTCTGTTGTAGTCGTTGACATTTACGGTCAATGTAATACCTGAGAATGTCATCTTGTCTAGTTGTATTTATATGGAAAGCCTGGATCTCTCTTTCCACAGCACTCAAACGTGACTGAAGCTGTGTAATGTCAGTAGCCTCAGCAAGTTCTCCCTCTCCCTGGTTTGAGGAAACCTCTTCTCCAACAATACTCCCTTGAATAGGAGAATGCATAGATGTAGCCATGGTATAGCAACCCCAAACTAACTAATCAAAACAAAAGCTCCTAACAACAACATAGAGAATATTTTTCACTGTTACAGTGATGCACCGAGTGAATCCACAGTCACTTGCTCCTCAATAGGAAACCAACCTAGATTTACCCTGAAGGACTGGTTCTAACCGAACCGTTCGTTATACAAGAATCACAGAGAAATGTCAAAGGTGCTCACATTTGCACGAGGGTTTCGGACAGAGATACGGGATGGTTTGAAAGCTCGGCGTTGCTAATAAACATTTTAAATATTTTTTATAAACTGGTCAACACGGCATTATTTCCGGCGTTGGCTGCCTGGTGTGATCACAGCGCATGCGCATCATGCACACAACGCCGGAAATAATGCAGTGTTGACCAGTTTATAAAAAATATTTAAAATGTTTATTAGCAACGCCGAGCTTTCAAACCATCCCGTATCTCTGTCCGAAACCCTCCTGCAACTGTGAGGACCTTTGAAACGTCTCTGTGATTCTTGTATAACGAACGGTTCGGTCAGAACCAGTCATTCAGGGTAAATCTAGGTTGGTTTCCTATTGAGGAGCAAGTGACTGTGGATTCACTCGGTGCATCACAGTCACGAAAGGGGCTAGTTGGTTGATGGTGGTTGAGAAGTGAGAGAGAGAGAGAACCCTTGTAAGTTCTCTCTATTTATACACTGTGGGGTGCAGTTCTGGAAGGTTCTAGCCTGTTCTAACCGGTATGACATCATACTGAAGCTTAACTTGAATTACACTATGACACGGCGGCAGTTACACTAGGTGTTCTGCGTCTGCCCCCCCTGCCAAACAAGCAAGCCAACTTCTTGTTCGCGCATGAGCCCATTATAATTACACTACTGTCGCTATTTCACAATGAACTATAATGAATTACGGTTCATACAGAACACGCGCCAGTGTCAGGACTCAGAGTAATGCACGAAAGCTTATTTCCGCGTTGAAACTAATGCATGAACTGAGGAGCGCATATGCCGTAGTAATGATATTCTACCACTGGGCCTCAGCTAAGCATGCTCAGAGCTGTGCATAGCCATAAGCACAAAGTCAAGTTCAAGTTCAAATTGATAAATCCCACACTTTGCTTAGAAATGGTCGTACGCACGGGTTAAGAACATATCTGTGCGTACGCCACGTTGATAAATGAGGGCCTGGACTTTCTGACCGACAAGCCCCAGGCGGTCAGGGCGGGTGGACACACCGCCAACTCAATCACGCTGAGTATCGGGTCCTTCCAGGGCTGCGTTCTCAGCCCCCTGCTGTATTCACTGTACACACATGACTGTGTGGCCAGGTTCAGCTCCAACTCCATAGTGAAGTTTGCGGACGACACAGTGGTGGGGCTGATCTCTAACAATGACGAGAAGGCCTACCGGGAGGAGGTTGATGTACACGCTGGTGCCGGGATAACAGCCTACTCCTGAACATTGGTAAAACTAAAGAGCTGATCGTGGATTTTAGGAGAATACAGCAGGGGACACACATGCCACTGTGGATAAATGGGGCTATCGTGGACAGGGTGAGCAGTTTCAAGTACCTGGGAGTCCACATCACAGAGGACCTGACATGGACAACACACATAGACACTGTGGTAAAAAAAAGGCAAAACAGCACCTCTATCACCTGAGACAATTAAGGAAGTTCAGAGTATCAGGGAAGATACTCCTTCTATTCCGGGGCTGTAGAGAGCATTCTGACTGGGAACATCACTGCCTGGTTTGGAAACAGCACGGCCCAGGACAGGAAGGCCCTACAGAGAGTGGTGCGCTCAGCAGAGCGTACTACAGGTATTGCACTACCACCCCTGCAGGACTTATACAACAGGAGGTGCAAATCCAGAGCCTGCAGAATAATGAAAGACCCTCACGACCCCAACAACAGCCTGTTCAAGCTGCTGCGGTCAGGCAAGCACCTCCGTATATACGCAACAAGAACAGAGAGACTAAGGCTCAGCTTCTTCCCCCAGGCCATCAGAGCAATGAACACTGATCTCTCCACACACAAGCACACATAAACACACACATACACACACACAACACAACATTCTGCACTAGCTCACACACAAACGCACCATAGGTCACTTTAAACACACAAGAAAAGGACACTTTAAAGGAAGGGGAAAAGGACACTAACATGCGGGCAGAAAAGTTACCATTTTTGTTTTTGTTTTTGAGGACTGCATACCTTTTTTGCAAACCAGAATACTATACTTTATACTTATAGCACATGCATAAGCCTGGTCTCCTTTGAAAGATAACATTTTGAGGTTTATGATACAATAAAGAAAGATAACTTTTAGTGCTAATTAAATAGAGTAGCATAGGTCTGAACTTGAGTTGTAGAAAAACGTGTTACTCAAGTTAGTAGTCCAGAAGTAGTATTTTCCCCAGAAATTCGTATGGCTTAAAAACTCCTGAGATCCATAGCCTGAAGCCTTATGTAGTACATGTCCAAATTTCATAAAGATCCGTTCAGAAATGAGTGATTAGGAGTGATTTTGGTAAACTGTGTACAAAAGAAAAGCTCAGTTTTCTCATAGACTTTCTTTCTCTTCCTGTTTTCGCTCATGAGCTTTCACCTAGATCCCTGATTCGGACATCCCCAGGTTGGGTATCATTGGAAAGCCACACTCATTGGATACAACCCTGTCAAATAACTTTCGAGATCGCCAAATGATTGACGGAACTAGAGCCCCAAGAGTGATATTTTGCGCAATACCGTGTACTTTGCACAAGCCTCAAATATCGGCATGTAACTCGAGAACCGCTATATTGTATTACAAAATATGCACACCCGAGCCCCTAATGGTCGCCAAAGTGCCAGTGGGAAAATCGTCCTAAAAAGGGCCCACATGCAGCTTATTAAGAAAATTACTTGCTGTGATTGTTGTATAGTATTGTTAGTAACAGCAAGTATAGGGACATAGAAGTAAAACTGCACATTGTATAGGTATGTACATAGGATCCAGTGCCTCTAAGTGATTTATTAACATGTCTATTTATCATGTCTATTCTAGTCATCGTATTATTATTACTACTATTAGTATTGTTTTATTGCACAATCGTAGCAGGCATGGCCAACCGCATTTCACTCTATGCCCTGGTATGTATGTGATGAATAAACTCTTGACTTGACTTGACTTGATTATTTGCAGGTATATTCAGACAGATATGGATATATATGTGGTAAATATAAATCTATATGTATACAGCACTACTGTACTACTGTACTTGCTACTGACTATAGTATGAGGTAGATAGTTGTGATTATTATAATTACTATGATTACAGTGTAGGGCAGTTGTAGACAGTGAAAGCAGTAGGTACAGTAGGTATAAATTGACTATTGGCAACAGAGTTCAAAGTTCGTACAGTATGGGTAGGTACCAGAGAATACAAATTACATTGGGTGTCATTCACCAATGGACTTAAGACAAAAGATCAGACACACAAGACATTTTCGGGCCAATTTTGGGATTCACCAATGGTCCCTTCTCCTGGATTCGGTCCTAACTAAGAGCAGGATTTAGGAGCGCTGAAGAGCAGCCGTAAGTCGGACAGACTGGTGTGCGCCGTGTTCTTAAGGGCTTTATTTGGGAGCAATCATGGTGATTTCGTTCATGTCAACTCTACAGGCCTCCTTTGAATTAATTCATCATAATAATAAATATGACAATATTTGTATTATAAAAATAAATTTGTTTTCCATTTACAGCCATGCCTCATTGTTCTTGGCAGGTATTTTCTCTATGATACATCAGAATGTCTCCACTCACAGCTGCGTTAGCCCTGATCTTAGATCAGTTGCTGTTGTTTTGCCAAAGTACATCCTCCGCTAGCTCTGGTAGAAGCTTCCCTGTGATCTTATGGTCAAGTTTCACATCGTCGTGCTGCCCCGTCAGACGCTTAGTCATATTAGATGTGCTATTTTCTGCGGTGGCAAACCCTTTGCTCCCCACCACATAGTTTAAAACAGACGGCCATTGAACCTGTAACATTACCTCTCTCCATGCTGCTTTTTGGCTACTAGCTGACAGGACCTCACTCTGACCTGCCCGCTCGCACACGTCATCTACCAAGGACCGTGTATCAAATGTAATCTAACGTTATAGGAGACACACAAAAAAACACATTGCATTCTGGCAACCATGTAAGTAACACAGTAACTGTAACATAATTACTATTTTGGAAATTGTAAAGCCTTACTTTACTTGTTACTGGGAAAGTAATAGGGCTGACCTCGACTAGTCGACTAATCAATCGAAAGGAGCCGTAGTCGACTGCCAACCTCTTAGTCGAATGGCAAAAAAATTACAAAAAAAGTATATTATTATAATAATTTTTTTGTCATTCTTTCCAAAAGCAAAGAGGCCTAGAAGCGTGGCTAACGCTAATGGCACGCATACCAGCGAGACTAACTGCCTAAAAAAACAGGCACAGAGGCACTGAAAGAGGATGTCACCCGTCTAATGAACACATGACTAGACAAATATCAAGATGTATCCATCAGTGGACCAATTGCATGCATTCGCCGAGAACAAGAAGCCTTCAGTCGACTCCTTCAGACATTAAGCACCCCCCCCAGCCCAAATGGAATAATAAAAAAATAAAAACTATAATAATAATAATCATACTGTCCCTGCTGGCTACACCTCTGGCTAAAGGGTTATTGCAGAACAGCGATTCTCAAATTATGGGTCGCGACCCAAAGTGGGGTCATGGGTAGGTGACAGTGGGGTCGTGCAAGTAAAAAAAGAAAAATTGAAAGAAAATAATTCAATATTATTATAAATTCTTTTACTGTTCTGGCAACATATTTTGGCTAAATATGCCTCGTTTTATAAATGTGTATTGATAACATAGTGCTGTAATTAAATTGTCTAATAAATATGCATGATCAAGTTCATCAACGTGTGCTTTTATTTAGATATTCCTTAATTCCAGGTTGAAATTAGGCGATACATTAAGTGTGGGGTCGCCAAAAGAAATCCTGAATAAAATGGGGTTGTGGTATAAAAAAGTTTGAGAACCCCTGCACTAGAAGATTCCTGACATTGAAAACTTGTATCTATTTGTCGACAGACATGCTTACCCTGTAAGACCCTCGGTTGCAAAATATCAACATCACTTAAAAAAAGTCTGTAAATGTTCATAATTTTATTTTATTTTTTTGCACATTTACATAGTCAATGAACTGTGGTTCAGCCTCATAATGCTATTGGATAGTAAATGTGTATTCACATGCTGGCCTCTGAAGTTGATAATGTCAATTTGGTTTGATTTGGGGCTTATTGGATGGGGTTCATTCAAGCCACTCATCAATCATACTACAGTCGTTAAAATCTCTCATGGGGGAGCCAGCCTCTTTTCGATCAGAATCACAAAGGTCTTTATTGCAGAGTAGAATTTGATTTGGTCGTTTCGTGCGACATTAACGGACAGACAATTATTAAGGTCGAATAAAATAAAAGTTTGAATAAAATAATATAATATAATTATAAAATAAGATAGGCCAGGGCTGTACAATTGTGCACGATGTGGTTGAGTATATACACACTATAACACTACATATGGAATATGGAATATTTAACATGGATGAATTAAGTCCAAGTCAGATTCTGGTACCTACTCAGACGTTCACCCTCCAGTCTGGGCTTTGGCTGACGTTTAGTTAGGAAGGTGCTGCGGTTACACTATTGGCCAGTTTTCGTTTAGTTTTCAGGGTCAGTTTCGCTTTTCAGAACGCAACGTAATGGCAGGCAAGTTAGACATGGTTTTTGCCTCTTGAGCACAGTGATGTATATACATGTAGTACAATGCCAAAGCAGTAGGTGGCAGTAGGTGGCGATGTAGTTCAAACATGGAGGGCATTTTCAACCAATCAGAAAAGTTGAATGTGCCAATGCACTTCCTGCTAAAAATCAACAATCCACCATCTTTAAATGCCTCGCGTGAGCCATTTAGCCAACGTAGCATTTATTTTTCAGCAAAGAAAGTGCAATGAAAGTGCAATAAACAAAACGGATACATTCACTGTGTGTTCTGCCTCATTTGTTGATGAAACAAAACTAACATCAACACAATTGACCACCAAGAGCGGAGTTTAGTCTCACAAAAAGATCGTCGCCGATGTTGTTAGCTTACGTGCTAACGTGATTGGGATATGCCAGTATAATAGTATAGCATTGTGGCTAGCAGCGAAGTTTGTTAGCTTACGTGCTAACGTGATTGGTATATGCCATTATAACAGTATAGCATTGTGGCTAGCAGCTTGGTAACGTTAATGCTAGCAGAATGAATGGATGTAAACTTTATTTAACAGATTGCAGAATGGGTACAATACAATACGGCTCAATACAAACAATTGTTAAGGGAATGCAGACTGTTGTAGCTTGGACTGGGCTCCTTATAACAATAACTTGACAACACATGGTAGCCGCAGCTACTTAGGACAGCTCTGCTGTAAACACTGGAAATAACCGTGCGGGTCTCTACTGCGCATGGGCATTGGGCAGAACGGCTCCGTATCCGGCTTGCACAGATTACATGGCACCATTGTTGGCGAGTATCCAAAACGGAAACACCTTTTCAGCGTTGCCAGTAGGACAACGCGCTTTCCTGCCAAAACGGCGTTTCTTTTGAACTTGGACAGCAAACGTAATCATTCAGCAACAAAAACGTTGCTGTATTCCCCAGTGTAACCATGGCCATTGCATGGCAATCACCCCCAAGGTTGAACAATATACTACTCCTCTGATCACTCTTACTTTAATCACTGTTCACCCTATTCAAATCAAATCAAATCAAATGTATTTGTAAGGCCCGACAACACACGCTAATGTCCCCATGGGCCGGACACGTCTTCTTTAAACAAGTCAAGAATAAACATCACAATAAATCAAGAACAAAACAAAAACACCATGAAGTCCAAACATTTTTAAATAAATGAATGCAACACTCCCAGACATACCCCCACGCGAAGGTAAGGAAAAACTCACTAAAAACCTATAGCAATAGGAAAAAAAGCACCACAGGCAATGTGGAGGAGAG
Source organism: Notolepis coatsorum (assembly GCF_963971535.1). Taxonomy (NCBI): domain Eukaryota; kingdom Metazoa; phylum Chordata; class Actinopteri; order Aulopiformes; family Paralepididae; genus Notolepis; species Notolepis coatsorum. Next base: position 97,432,449 of record NC_140176.1, on the reverse strand, counting down.
AAACCTTAGAAGGGCCGTTCAAGGGGGGATCTCCCTTCTTAGATGTCGGTGATAGTAGTGTTGCTATAAAACAGGCGAAACAGTTGGTAAGCATGCACATATACGTGTAATGAAACACAAATTCATTCATTAGTTCATTCATTCATTCATCATTCATTCATTCATCAATTCATATTCATTATTCAAATCATACCATACAACCTTATACCACTACATCTGATCTGATCTCACTCCAAGATATTAGATTTAGAAGCTCCCTTCAGAAATGTGATCATGTAAATATATTAGTTCTGCAGATGGATCCTGACATGCTGGCGTTGAGTGAAACTTGGCTTAAAAGGAGCGTTAATGACGTAGATGGTGTAGGTCCAGGGGATTACGACTTGTGGACAGAACTGGAAGGGGAGGAGGGCTGGTTATATTTCGTTATAGCTTTGTATATTATGTTAGGTCTGGTTTCTCTGTGACAGTTCTAGATGCTATACCTGAAAGCTTGTGTGAATTAAACAGGGACACGGTGGGCTCAGTTCTAAAGCTTGAGTGAAGATATACAGGGGTGTAAAGTACTTGAGTAATTGTACTTCGTTACAATAGTTAAGTACTGTTTTGGGGGATTTGTACTTTACTCGAGTATTATTAGGTTTGTATACTTGTACTTTTACTCAATTACATTTCAGAGAAGAAAAACATACTTTGTACTCCTTACATTTAAAACGCAGACCTACAAAGTACAAATCTCGCAGGTCCAACCATTTTATTCATTAGTATATTTGTTTCTCTGGCCGAACTAACGTTACGTTATTAATCCTGCGGCCGCGCTTTATTTAAAAACAGCCAATCAAATCCCCATCAATGGACCATTGTCCAGCCCATACCCATGCTGATTGGTCCTTGTGCAAGACTAGAAAGTGGGGATCTTTGATTAAACACCTGCTATCAGAAGAATAGACAGGTGTAGCGTAGCGGAGATTGCGTTCGTCACCAAACGCCGGAGACGCTGGATTCGCCTGTTCGAATCCAGGTCACAGCTCCGGCGTTGTCACCTGCTTGGCTGGCCGTTCACACTAATACAATTGGCAGTATTAGAGGGTGGGAAAGCTGGCGGGGTGGGTCCGGGTCGTTGTAAACAGCGACTCCTACAGTTCGGTCGGGGCGCCTGCTCAGCGCGGATAGGATCTAAGGGGGGTAGTGTGATCCTTCCACACGTTACACCCTCTCAGTGAGAGTCCTCGCTGCCAGGTGAAAAAAAGCGGTTGATTGGCTAGACGTGTGTCGGAGGAAGCATGTGATAGCCTCCACTCTCCCAGACCGACTGTGGGGGGTAAGTCCGCAGCGACCAGGAAGGGGATTGGGAATTGGCATAACGACTAACATTGGGATGGGAGAAAATCGGAGGAAAAAGGAGGGGGAAAAATATCAATAAAAAAATAAAAATAAGAATAGACTGTCAGAAAAAAGGTTTTTACTTTTACTTTTTAGTATTTAAGTACATTTTAAAGTAGAAACTTTTTTACTTTTACTCAAGTGTGTTTTAAGCCAGATACTTTTACCTGAGTATGATTTTGAGACGGTACCCATACTTTCACTTAAGTATAATTTCCTACTACTAGTATCTTACTGTCTCATGTTGTACTAGTATCTTACTGTCTCATACTGTACTACTAGTATCTTACTGTCTCATGTTGTACTACTACTAGTATCTTACCTCACCCCTGCCCACTTTGACAACCTAGGATGGCTTAGAGTAGACGGCAGAGTACAGCAACTTGCAATGGGCCTGGTCTACAAGATACACTACGCGACCAAGGTACCCATGTACATGTCAAAATACTTCCCAAAGGTCAGTGAATACCACGATCACAACACCAGAGGGAGCTCCACAAATCATGTTAAATCCAGATTCGGCTCAAACAAGGGACTAAACACGTTTAGCAATTATGCCACATCAATGTGGAACGCCCTACCCAAAGCTGTAAAGGAATGTGAATCACTACCCACTTTCAAAATCACTCTCAAAGAACACCTACGGGAGACTGCAATTCTAAACTGGCCCCTGTAAATGTCCTAACCCAACCCCCTCCAATGTACAGTAAATGATCAAGTATGGTTTTGTCAATATTCCAATGTACAGTTTTGCTTGTACAGTTGTACAGTGTCCCCCACCCACCCACCCCTCCTACCTAACCCCTCCCCCCCTACCCCACCCACCCAACCACCTCCAATGTACAGTCCCCCCCCACACCCCCACCCACCCAACCCCACCCCACCTACCCAACCTCCTCCAATGTACAGTTTCTACGTCAAATGTATATACTCTCTTTTCTGGACTCTTTTTGTATCACAAACAGTACTGTATTTGCAAATCTGGTATGTCATAAATGTATAGATGTAGCAGTACTGTCTATCTGTATGTCGTGTATGTCATATATGTTATGATGAATTGAAAATGGGGGACCCTGATGTACATTTACATTTACATTTAGTCATTTAGCTGACGCTTTTATCCAAAGCGACTTACAAGTTCTGTACGACAGGTCATCAGGAAGGGTACAACTCTATCAGCTGAGTAACAATATTCATCAAAGTGTTGCGTGTTACAGTGTAGGTTTTTTTTTTTTTTATTATTATTTCTGATAATGGTTGAAGAAGTGCGTCTTTAGTCGACGGCGAAAGATTGGACGGGATTCGGCTGTCCTAACTGGGGTGGGTAGTTCACCATTTTGGGACAAGGACTGAGAATAGGCGGCCTCTCTTTGATGACCCTCCGGGAGCTTGGATAGGAGTAGGTCTGAGGCGGCCAGAAGATGCAGAGCATAGGGGTCTTGAGGGTGTGTAGTTAGAGACCATTGACCGGAGGTAGGCAGGAGCGGTTCCCTTTGCCGCACGGTATGCTAGGTCGAGGGCCTTGAAGCGGATACGTGCAGCAATGGGGAGCCAGTGCAGGTCCCTAAGAAGTGGGGTGACATGGGCCGACTTCGGTAGGTTGTAAACAAGACAAAAGTATTTCTCTGGTCTGCATCCCCTTAACAATTGTATGTATTGAGCTGTACTGTACTGTACCCATTCTGCAATCTGTTTTCAATCAATCAACCAATCAATGAGAATGGGCTCACTGGAACCACAAGGGACATGTCTCCTTTTTACAGCCAGGCTAATATCAAGTTCAAGTTTCAAGTTTATTTAATAGTTGTCATACAGAAGTACAGAATACTTTTTCTTTTTCTTTTTTCTTTTTTTCTTTTTTTTTTATTGGTTCTGGGTCCTCCCGGTTGTGATTTCAACAACGTTTATTTATTCAACAGAATAATCAATCAATCAATCATCATCATTGTATCATCATTCAGTTCAATTAGTTACATTACTTTAATACATTCAATTATAATTCCATTCTTGTTATTAATTCAAAAGCATATTCATCATTGCAACACACATTCTACCCTTTTAGGATACCCTGGTTCACTTCAATAGCATTTTCCTTTTAAATGTAGTTATCCAGTATTATATACTGTACATTGTAATTACTTATGTCTTTATACATATTTGGCATCTTAAGTATAAGCATGTGAGAAGGGAAACATTCTCCTGTTAACCTCTGTCTAGGCATGTCTAGGCATGTTGGAAGAGACCATCGTATGTCTTCTTTTAACAACACTGTCATTCTCATTGTCTGTCAAACAATTCCTTATATCACCAATAGCTGTTACCTTTATCATCATTAGTTTTTCATCAGTCATTTCCACTATTCTCTAGTGTACAGAAATACCTCAACACCTCAGTGTTACTCATATTTGTGTTCCAGTTCAAGTTCTATTGCAACTCAAACGTGCAATGAAAGTGCATTTATATATATATATATATATATATATACATACATATATATACACACATACACACATACATAGGCGCCCACTTAACGGAGCAGACGATGCACGTGCTCCAGGACTATTGAACTTGGGGGAGCAAGCTTGTCTCTTTGCTCCCTCACTTTTTGATCATATCATATGATATAAATATCCCCCCCCAATATATAGATCTTATCTAACCATAACTACGTAATTTCAATCAAATTAATAATACGCAATGACACTTAATAGCAAGTTTTTAAGTTTCCAACGATTGTGTGACCCCCCACTTTAATGGTTTGATCCAGTGCCCACGGGCCACGGTTCGTCGGCATGACGTATACGACATGTTGGGGGAGGCGGCTTTTTCGAAAGCCCTTGAAAAATTCAGGCTGGATATTGGATAACATTGTGACTGTGAGGATTATTCTTCTGCGTTTACATCAAAATGGAGCAAATCATCACGTAAGTCGAACACTGTGACTGTATACTAAATGCGCAAACAGATTGAAACTGAATATTTCTCGTATGGTGAGCCTCGGCGCTGCTGCGCTGCACCGAGTGAATCCAGAGATACAGGATGGTGCGCAGGCGCTGTGATCACCCAACGGCGGAAATAATGCCGCTTTGAGCAGTTTATAAAAAAATATAAAAAATATTTATTAGCAACGCCGAGCTTTCAAACCATCCCGTATCTCTGTGCGAACCCCTCGTGCAACTGTGAGCACCTTTGTAATGTCTCTGTGATACTTGTATAACGAACGGTTCGGCCAGAACCAGTCCTTCATGGTAAATCTAGGTTGGTTTCCCATTGAGGAGCAAGTGACTGTGGATTCACTCGGTGCAGCACAGTCACGAAAGGGGACCCTGATGTAAACAAGACAAACGTCTTTCTCTGGTCTGCATCCCCTTAACAATTGTGTGTATTGAGCCGTACTGTATTGTACCCATTCTGCAATCTGTTAAATAAAGTTTTCATTCATTCAGCCGCCGCGCTCACTGGGGCTATTGATAGCGTCAATTAGTTGTTGTTGTTGTTGTTGGTGCTGCGGATGTGAACGGGGCTGGAGGGGCTTTGGGAGGATGGGAAAGTTATTATTATTATTATTATAATAGTAATTGGCTATCATACGTGCCTAGCTAGCGTTAGCTAAAAGAGCCCTCGCAGTGAAGTTATTATTATTATAGCTATCATACTGCAATATAAACTGAGTTTTATAGTGAAAAGAGCAGCTTTATTTTGGTCAAGATTGAAGACTCTATATTGCAGGAAATTGCACATACAGGTGTTCATTAAATGTAAAAAAATCTGCCGTGGAGGGGGTCCCTCCAAACCAGCCCTTGCAAAAAATAAAAATAAAAAAAATGTAAAAAAAAAAAGAATACAAAAAAAAATTGCACCCCCACTTTCAACTATAACTAGGCGGCCATGCACACACATATATATATATATATATATATATATATTAAGGCTGTCAAATATATCGCGTTAATATCGCGTTAACTCCCGATTCTATTAATGCCACACATTTTTTTAACTCAAGATTAACTAAAATTTTTTTTTTTTTTTTTTTTTTTTTTTTTTACTAGACTTCACTCAGGTGTATTATTGATGCTCTCATTGATACTATGTTTGTTTCTGAAGTGTGTGTGTGTGTGTGTGTGTGTGTGTGTGTGTGTGTGTGTGTGTGTGTGTGTGTGTGTGTGTGTGTGTGTGTGTGTGTGTGTGTGTGTGTGTGTGTGTGTGTGTGTGTGTGTGTGTGTGTGTGTGTGTGTGTGTGTGTGAGATATAGAGAGAGAGGGGGGTGAGAGAGATGAGGAAGGGGCAAAAGAGAAAAAGAGCTGGGAGAGTGTGTGTGTGAGGGAGAGAGGGGGGTGTGTGATTAATCAGCCCTTGTGTGTGTGAATGTAACAAGTTCCTAACGTTTTCTTTCCCCTATTATTTCATGCACACTTTATTCATTGTTTTAAATTATTATTTTCTTTTAAGTTATTTTGTGCATCACTCTGTTTTGAATTTGATGCAAATTTGCAATGCATGAGGGTCATCCTTTTGTGTTAAATGGCTGCACAAAGCAAGCATTTGTTGACTCGCATGTTGATAAGAGTATTAAAACTTGGAACTTGAGGGGTGCTCCAGTAGCACACCATGTTACCGCGCTGCGTCGCGGGACTCCGTGCTGCGTCACGGATCTGGTTGACTCCGAGTTCGATTCCCGGACTCGCCGTCATTTGCCGAATGTCTCCCCCTGCTCTCTCTCCCGTTTCACCCTACAACTGTCGGTCATGCTTGACCAGAAAAGCGATAAACGCTAAAAAATAAAGTAAAAAAAAAAAAAAAAAAACACTTGGAACTTGAAAAAGATCTGTTTAAGGTAAAAAAAAAAAATGCGATTAATTTGCGATTAATCGCGAGTTAACTATGGACAATCATGCGATTAATCGAGTTAAATATTTTAATCGTTTGACAGCACTAATATATATATATATATATATATATATATATATATATATATATATACATATATACATATATATATATGTATCTGGCCGTTCTCAACCTTACTAGGAATTTGCTAAACCGTGACCATGGTGTAACTCAAGGGAATAGATTTATATTTACATTTAACGGAGAGCGGGATATAGATAGAGAGAGAGAGAGAGAGAGAGAGAGAGAGAGAGAGAGAGAGAGAGAGAGAGAGAGAGAGAGAGAGAGCATGTGGGACAGCTCCGGTGTTGAGCTAAAGTAATTTCCCTCTAACCGTCTTCAATACTTGTACACAATATACACATTTACTAAACAGCAGTTTAACCCAAACAGTATGTACTTCAAAACATAAACCTTTATAATCCCCTTGGAGATACATAACTCCGACACGTTATTGATTAAATGGGTAATTGTATTTCAACACTATATTTCAATGTACCACGAGACACGGCGCCATCAATAGACGCTCAACTTCTAAACCACGTTACTTGTCGTCTTAAACTTCTTAAACTTGACTCAAACATCGACAATAGTCACTTCATTGGACCCTCAAAATTGCATGTATCCTTGTTTTTTTTTTTTTTTTTTTTTTGCACAAATCTCTCCAATATTCAAAACATCTCTTTCCACATCACCATATGCAACTTCCAAGATTTGCCTTTTTCTTTTTTGTAAGAACATACAAAACATGTAAAGGACTCATACAAATACATTAACAACTGACATGGAAAATAAAAAAAGACTTACGAAAAAAGGAAAATACTATACTATACATTGTGCGTATACATCCCTGATATATATACTTTGCATGTAGACCGATCTACCTTCGAGCAGGTATGTGCTGCATCCTCTATCGGGATGCCACCCTTCTCCATATTGCATGTGAGAGAAAGCGTCCCAGATACATGTAGGTGTGCATGATAGTGTGGGATATTTGTAGATATCCTGATGAAGAATGTGCTCAGTCAACCGAGGCTTGGATAATAACAAGGGTTTATTAACCAAACAGATAGAATACATAGAGAGAATGGCTGAGGGTTTCCCCCCAGGTGATCAGCTTAATTACCCAGGTAAGAAGACCTTGGATAGATCTCAAGAGGAGATCTATATAGTTAACAGGAGGGGGTGTGGTCCCATTTGATAGGTCAGATGGGGGGGGGGGGGGGTACAGGTAATGGGGACACAGGGGAGGGGAGTGTCTTATTCCACAGAGAGGGGGGGGGGGCACAGGTAAGGGGATATAGGGGAGGGGACTATATTTACATGAGAACATTAGATATTATACCACAATACTCACTTTTCTTTCTTATAATGTGGGTGAGATTAATGTATAATATACCAGGATTGTTTGGAACAGGTAAAAGTGAAAATAGAAAACAATTTGTTGGCATAACAGTTTAAAATAGAATTATTTACATACATGATTCATGACATGATCGACTGGACTGCGGTCTGTGTTATTTTGATATCAGAGATGTGGGAATAGATATCACCTTTTTCTTTTATTAATCGCTCAAAATACCTATATCAATGAGTGGTCCTCATCTCTGATATCAAACAACAATTAACATAATCATTAGAAGCTATCGCTGTGCAAATATCTTGGCATACCTTCAGTCGTTCATGTCGTGACGTGATTGTTGTGCATACAGGCATCGTAATAATACCAATTAAATACATGCACTGTCTCTGTGTGGTCAGAGTGCACAGGGTGAAAACAAAATTGTGTGCATAATTATTAGGAATATTTACACATAAGGCTAATGTGTACAAAAACGTTTTAACAACCGTTAACCTGGTGGTTAATAAAACTAACATGATTGATTATGGGAAACTGTTCACAAATATATATATATATATATTTGCACATTTTATGATGATTCTTGATGAAATTACTTAGGATCCAGTTGTATTTAATCTGAGTTTGAGTGTCACTTTCATCTGTGATTGCCTCAGCTTTGTTGGTCTTTACTTAGAATCAGGCAATTTTCTCCATTTCTTCTCTATAAATGAGGAGATAAAACGTCTTATGCATCGCTTCTGTATGTAATTCTAGTGCATATACTATCAATGGTTCACCATACAGGTGCAAAACAACGTTACATGTCCTCTTCTATGAGAGAATAAAACAACTGATTCTTTCTTGTCTGACAATACAATTTTGTAACCTAAGTAATTCAAATGTGATGTAATACAGTAACACAGTAAAATTTAAATAAATACATAATAATGTGGAAAATGTGGCGTTCAGAAGTCTCTTGGTCCACAGGTCTCTGATGTGTCTCTTCTTGACGATGCAGTCGGGAATATTCACTGGTCGCCGTTCATTCCCTGTCAAGGGTCACCTGTAGCAGTCAACTATAGTGGTTTTGCAGACTCTTTTCCTGGATTCTGCGTTGTTCTCCATCACCACCACACATCCGCCACTGTGCTCACGCTTGGCCCCTATCAGGCCTAGAGACATGGTGGTCAGGGCGTTCTTGAACGTGCTGTGTGGTGGTTGGTCCCCCCGTTCCTCGTCATCGCGGTACTAGAGGGGCGAGGGGGCGGGCGTTTTTGAATGTGTTGTGCTGGTTTCGCTGTCCTCTCCTCGTCATTGCGGTACCACTTGATGGAGGGCGAGGGCCCGCCGGTGTAGTGGCTAGTCAGTAGGACGCTCTCTCTCACACGGATGACAATCTTGTCATGGGAATCCACCTTGATGGTCGGGGCTTTGGTTCCCATCTGCAGGTGATGGGTTTGGTCTGCCGTGGTCTGCAGTGCCGGGGTGGAGGCCGTCAAAGGTTGATCTCCTCTTCGTCAGTGTCTCCTTGGTCAGTCTCCTTCGTGGTCCCCTGCTCCACTTTCTTGGGGATGTCTGTGGGCTGGGTTGGATGGCGGTTCTCCCACGTTTGCTGTCGTCGTTTCTGGTTGTGTCCGCAGCTCCTTGGCGGCGTCCCTGGTGGTAGTATGCTGTCGTGGGTCGCTCAGGTCGCTGGGTTGTGTTCCTTGTCCTGTCCTCTCACCAATTCGTGATCTGAGGATGATAAAAACTGCCTTAGAAAACTCCTCACATAAATGATTCAACGCCTTTCTGCTACAGAGGAAAATCATTTAGGGTTAATTCAATTTATTGTAAATAAAATCACTTAATTGAAAATAGGAAATGCAAGCCAATTGCATTAGCAGTGATTCCTTGTGTCAAGAAGGTCACATTCACTACAATCTTATCAGATCTTGTATCTAACTAGATCTTACAGCATTAGGCTTTAAATAAAATTAGTAAATGAATGGCCAAAGTCTTGAATCAGATAAAATAGTCTGTGGTGTTAAATTGAAGTTGATCTTACCTCAGGATGCGTTGGGTGTGCCTCAGGATACTTACCTCGCCACGACTTCTCTGGCGTTATTCACGTCTCAGTGTGGCTCGTCATAATTTAGCATGGGGAAAAAACATAAAATCTAGGTAGTCAGTTAATTTTGCATGAAAAACAATCATTCGTTTTGTCATCTAACCCTAACTAACCTTACTGTCATGCATTTGTCCTAATAAACTAACCTACACTGTAGCACTCAACACTTTGATGACCATTGTTACTCAGCTGATAGAGGTGTGCCCTGCCTGATGTCCTGTCGTACAGAACCTGTGAGTCGCTTTGGATAAAAGTGTCAGCTAAATGATCAATGTTGTTGATATCTTGTACATTTAGATAATTGTGCTTCAATTTTGGTGGTTGATAATTTGCAGTCATGGAAAGTACTTGAAATTTGCAAGGAGTTAGTGGTTAAGCAGAGAATAGAAGGAGGGGATAGTATGTTTAAGTTGTTTTCATCATTGATCTTTCATCTCAGGCACTTCTACTTTGTTTGGTGTTATTCAGACATCATATCTCTAATTTGTGTGCCTTCTTGAAAAGAGAGAGATGAAAACAACTGGTTAGTTATTCTGTTAGTATGGGAAATATGGTAGCCTTTCATAACTGCAAATTCATCGCCTGTGTCTAATTCATGTCAACTAAGTGGCTCTCTTTTGCCATCCACCGCTAGGTGAGTCCACCAAGTCTGGGGGTACGAGTGCAGGCATTTGCATTGCTTTGTCTCTCAAGTGTCCACTCTGAAGAAATTTACATGTGGGTGTTTGGATGCAGATCCGTTCCAAATGGCCAATCGATTGTCTCTCAGTTCGGAGATACTAAGTTGGGTCTCTATAGGTGTGGTCAGACTGGCTATTTGCATTGTCTTTCAACTCCACATCGTCCTCAGCTGGTTTGCGTGTTCAAATGTAGATTATTTGGGTCCTCAATTTAAATGATTGTAGCTGGTCTCACTTTGTGTCTTGTCTGTGTTCAGATGCAAATCACTGGAGTTTCAACTTTTGTGATACAATGTGTTTACACCCATTCTGCATCTTGACCCAGAGCCAGATCTCTTGGTTGTCTGTAAACACAAACACATGTTAATTTCCCACTCTTTTCTTTTATTCTGGGTGAATCCTCTTTAACTGTCTGTGTGCTCAACAAACATTATCTAGTCCTTCTCTATTTCATCATCTCACTCATCACTGTTACTGTGGAAAAAGGGGAGGCATGATTTTGGCCTCATTTAAACATTATCTGCATTTATTCATTATCTCTAAAGAAAGGATGTTATTCTTTCTTTAGCTTTTAGATCAAATCTATCCAATTGATTAGAATCCTATTTAAAACTAGCTTTGGTCAATCGATTGTCTCTCAGCTCTGCACTGTCTCTCGGTTGACATGCAAATTGTTGGATTTTCTGTCTTTTGTGATACAATTTGGGTGTAGTCATGCACTGTTTTGCATCTCGCCTCAGAGCCAGATCTGTAAATACAAACACATGTTAATTTTCCACTCTTTTCTAAGACCATCTGAGTGGGTTCTCCTTGATTGTCTGTGAGCTTAACAAAACATCAGCTATTTCTCATCCATCCCGTCCTAGGATGTAATGATAGTGTTATCATTTATCAATCATATCGCATATGTACACAAGCATCATATGAATGTGGAACCACACATTTTGAATCATGTTTAAAAATGTCTTACAATGGAAAGGGCTTGTTATCTTTCATTGGTTCTTTAGATAAACACATTAACTCAAGTGAATATAACCTAAACCTCTTACTTTTAAACATGATCTATGTTGTTTGTGCTCAAGTTTTTTAACATTAAAAGCTTATATAGCCTAATCTAACGCTGTTTATGTGGACTACAATTCCTATACTGCCGTATACTGGAAACCGGGAGTGTTTGTTTAACTCTCCGTTTTGGTCAGTATGGCCGGTACGCCCACAGATGTATTATAATTCTGAAACAGACATTGTAATTAGCTTTATGTGACTTATAATGTGTAAATTAAAGCAACATAAACACTCAAGTGATCTGAGATAGTTGTAATTTGCTGTAACTGAGATGATAGTTGTGTATATGTACAGTTTCTACGTCAAATGACTCCCTTTTCTTGACTCCTTTTGTATCACAAAAGTACTGAATTTGCAAATCTGGTATGTCATAAATGTATAGTTGTAGCAGTACTGACTATCTGATGAATTGAAAATGGGGGACCCTGATGTAAACAAGACAAAAGTCTTCCTCTGGTCTGCATCCCCTTAACAATTGTGTGTATTGAGCTGTACAGTATTGTACCCATTCTGCAATCTGTTAATAAAGTTTTCAATCAATCAATCAAAGCATCTATATTTATGATTTTCATACTCACCGGGGAAAGCTGCAATGTTCGGTTCGTTTCTCCGGTGGTCTGGGATAATGCAACCCGCATCTCGCCACCGCAGCTCAACATTTTCCAATGGCAGCGCGCACATACATATACAAATAAAACATATACTACAAGTGGATTTCACGCACCTTCGGCCTTGGGCACATTAAACTTTACGTTTGCCTATGGATAGTTTAATATAAAATCATAACTTAACGGCGCGCATAGCGTCACGTCATTGCTCCATGCAACGTTCGTGTGTTCTCATTCGCCTCGGAAATAACGCTTTGCAATTCATACAGTATTTTTCCCACGAGCTCTCAATAGCCTGGAATTCCTATACCAGCGTTTTGTTACCGAATGAACGCGCCTGTGCATATGTGAAACGTAAACAAACTGAAACGATAAAACTATACTTCCCCAAATGGTTGTTCCCGTGGGCCGTTTTGTTGATTCCGGCCTAGTTTGTCGCGTGAACTGCACTTCAATGTTATTCTCTATAACGGTACTAGTCTCTCAATGCTCGGCGCACGCAAATACAAACGAGACTTTAAACAGACAAAACAACAATAATACATATAAGTTAACGTGCATGTATATCTGACTGTATTGGATCGCTGTACGTTTAGTCGGCCAGCACCCTGCTGCGACAAGGCATTTATCCCTTGATATATAACTATACATCGTTATTAAAGTCATAACGACCGAACCTGACTTCGAAATTTACCAGCGATATATTAGATTATATATACCTTTTAATCATACTCTCGGCCCCTTCAACCCGCGACTAATGTCCTGTTTAATGTACTTTCATGTACTACTAGGACATCGCGTGATCATCTTCCCGCTATCTGTATTGATCAATCGGTTAATTTAATCCAAAATACATCGTTTTCAGGAATGGAAGAGATTGTGGGCTTAGTTTGAGGTTGAAACAATGAATATTATGACGCTACTCTGGTAATTTCTAATTATGATTCCATCAGCTTCTCGGTCCTACTTCCCGCCTCTTTGCAAAGGAATCACAGAACGTTTTTAACAGAGTAGCGTTTTCAAGGATATCACATCATAATAAGCTCACGTATCTTCTTTTGTTGCCTATATTTTTAGTCTGAATTAGACTTGGGTTAGCAATCCGACAACCTTACTGTGTGCCTTAGCTTTTGGTCGGCTCCGACTCGACCAGGAATAGCACTTCAACCTTTGTGCCTAAACTTTTGGGACTAGCACATATAACCCATCCTTTCAGAACCGCCTGATAAGGACCCAGGTGCACGCGCGCCCTGGTAACGATTCTCAATACAGATCAGATATATTAATGCACATTATTCTTACTCAGCCATGATCTCAATATTTGACAACATTCTGTAATGTTCACCTGGCACAGAGAAAAGCGGGAAGGTTTTAATTCCTTTCCATACAATTTTGGTCGACCATCCTATTATACTCACTTTTCTCTGTATAGTTGAAATGATACAGCACGCCGGGAGGACGCAAAAAGTCCGTCACAAGTTCGTAGACGCCAATTGTGGGATATTTGTAGATATCCTGATGAAGAATGTGCTCAGTCAACCGAGGCTTGGATAATAACAAGGGTTTATTAACCAAACAGATAGAATACATTGAGAGAATGGCTGAGGGTTTCCCCCCAGGTGATCAGCTTAATTACCCAGGTAAGAAGACCTTGGATAGATCTCAAGAGGAGATCTATATAGTTAACAGGAGGGGGTGTGGTCCCATTTGATAGGTCAGATGGGGGGGGGGGGTACAGGTAATGGGGACACAGGGGAGGGGAGTGTCTTATTCCACAGAGAGGGGGGGGGGGCACAGGTAAGGGGATATAGGGGAGGGGACTATATTTACATGAGAACATTAGATATTATACCACAATAGCATGCATGCATGTGTGTCTCCAACACACGTATGTGGGTACGTGTATCACGTAAGCATGTGTACATGCCTCACATGTGTGTGTGTGTGCATCTTCCAGGTATGTGACTGTACTCCTATCTCTTGTGTGTGTCTCGTATCCATGTGTGCCTCTGCCCCCTATGTGAGTGTATATCTCAGGTGTGTATATATATGTGCGTCTCAGCTACGTATGTGTGTGTCTCCTATGTACATGTGTATCCCCCATATGTGTCAGTGAGAGCCTATACTTCAACTATGTGTATATGTAGGTGTGTGTATGCCTATTTCCTATAAGTGAGTATGTGCATGTATGTGTGCCCCTGACATGTATAACTTATCCTTGTGCATATGAGTGTGTGTAAACCTATTATGTACACATACGAATATGTGTATCCTAGATACTTGTATGCGGCTATACATGCGCATATGTGAGTGTGATAGAGACAGTGACCGTTCCATAGATACACCATCCGGACATAAAATCCATGCACATACATACATAATACATTATAAAGTACAAGTACCATCAGATCAGATCCCCTTTTTCATATTCATCCTTGATATCATTGTAACCCCACCTTAATCATTTGTCCCCAGACCGTTCAGTCAGGTGTAGAAAACTGTCCCATACCTCAGCGAAAATATCCTCTCTCCCTGCGACTCTATACGTCACCCTTTCATATGATGCTGTACGGAACATTAATTCCATCCATTCTTTAAAAGTAATATCCACGGGTGATTTCCAATGTCGTAATGCAATTCTACATCCTGATATCATGGCCATTCTATACCACATTCCCCGGTATTTAGGCAGTTTAATCCCTTTCGGCACCACACCCAAAACACATGCCAATGGGGAGTTATTTATCTTCACATTCAGAACCTTACTTAGGAATATTACAATTTGATCCCACATTTTTCGGACCTTCTCACATTCGTACAGCATATGTAGTAAAGTGCCTGTCTCCTTCTCACATCTCCAGCAGATGTCAGTGTCCCTTAATTTTAGTCTGGCCAGTTTACTAGGCGTCCAATAGCTTCTGTTCAACACTTTGTAAAAGATAAGTTGTGATTGCGCCTCCTGAGAGAATTTACTCCATTTGGACACCAGCTTCTCCCACATTTCCTCAGTAATATCCTCACGTACATCGTTCTCCCAGCTCAACCTCAGACCCGCCAATTTGGGTGCATTGTATTCTCTTACGGGGTGGAGGCACTGGCCTCATGACATCTCCTTCATGGGCTTCAAACCTAACCCAACTCCCAGAACTGTCACTCTCCTCCCTCGAATATCATGCAGTATCTGTCTCTAATCCTTTCAATCTCACCATTGTTACACTCTATCGCCCTCCAGGTCCCCTCGATCACTTCACAGATGAGCTGGACATGCTTCTAAGCTCCTTACCGGAAGATGGTACCCCGCTCCTTCTATTGGGCGACTTCAACCTGCCTGACTCATCTCAGTCGGTCCCAGTGGTCTCCCTCCTACAACAATTTGACCTGACTCCCACTGCCATGCCTCCCACCCACAAAGCAGGCAACTCCTTGGATCTCATATTTTCCCGTAACTCCAGCATCATTAACACCACGGTAACTCCCCTACATGTATCTGACCATTCCTTCATATCCTTCTCACTAACTCTCATGCTTAACCGAAAAGTCTTCACCCCAACTCAAACCGTCTCACTCAGACGCAACCTGCCCTCCCTATCCCCCTCCACCCTCTCCTCTGACATAATATCCGCTCTACCTTTGAGTGACACCTTCTCTGCTCTCCCCACAGAGATGGCAACCTCCACCCTCCTCTCAGCCCTTGCAACCTCCTTCGACAAGCTCTGTCCCCTCGTTGAGAAACCTGCCCGCCGTTCCCCACCCAGTCCATGGCTGACGGATGCAGTGAGAGAACAAAGACAGGTCCTGAGAGCGGCTGAGAGGAAGTATAGAAAGTCACGCCTCACTGCTGACATCGACACATATCACAACCTCTTGTTAACATTCTCCAAAACCATTACTAATGCCAAAGCTTCTTTCTTTCACCATAGGATCGAGGCCTCTGCCAAGAATCTTCGCAAACTGCATGCTACCATGTCCTCCCTCCTCACTCCCCCCCCACCTCCTCCTCCCTCATCTTTTTCTGCCGAAGACTTTGCGATCTTCTTTGAGGAAAAAGTGGAGAACATCCGCAGCTCCTTCTCCCAACCCCCACCCATTCCAAACGCTGAATCGAGAACCTCATCCTTCACTCTGTCATCTTTCTCTCCCATTACAGAAGCCGAGACCCTGACACTGGTAACGTCGAACCGTCCGACTACATGCCAGCTGGACCAGCTACCCTCCCCACTCCTCCAGACCATAGCACCGGACATCCTCCCATTCCTAACTGCAACCATCAACTCCTCACTCAACTCGGGGGTGGTCCCCACCTCCCTAAAACAAGCCAGAGTCACGCCCCTCATAAAAAAACCAACCCTGAACCCCACCGTCATAGCCAACTATCGTCCTGTCTCTCTTCTCTCCTTCCTTTCTAAAACACTTGAACGTGCTGTATCCAACCAACTTACTGCTTATCTCTTACAGAATGACCTCCTAGACCCCAACCAGTCTGGCTTCCGGACTGGCCACTCCACAGAAACGGCCCTCATTGCGGTCACAGAGGCACTTCACTTAGCAAAAGCGAAAGGCCTCTCCTCTGTCCTGATTCTCCTAGATCTATCTGCAGCCTTCGACACAGTCAACCATCAGATCCTCCTCGCGGCCCTCGCAGGAATGGGAGTGGCTGGATCTGCGCTGACATGGCTGACATCATACCTCAATGACCGCTCCTACCAAGTGTCATGGAGAGGGACTCTGTCGGCCACCCGCCCCCTCCGGACGGGTGTCCCCCAGGGCTCGGTCCTAGGACCCCTTCTCTTCTCCCTCTACACTAAATCACTGGGTAACATTATCACGTCTCATGGCTTCTCATATCATTGTTATGCCGATGATACTCAACTCTTCCTCTCCTTCCCTCCCTCAGATATCCACGTCTCTGAGCGGATCTCGGCCTGTCTGTCCGACATCTCCGCCTGGATGACGACCAACCACCTCAAACTGAACCTAAGCAAAACAGAATTGCTCCACCTGCCGGCCAAATCCTCCCCCCTGACCGACCTCTCCATCACAGTCGAGAATGCAGCTGTGACCGCGTCGCCGACCGCCAAGAACCTTGGTGTTGTCCTCGACGACCAGCTGAACTTCTCTGCTCACATCGCAGCGACAACCAGAACCTGCAGATTCCTCCTGAGCAACGTCAGAAGGATACGCCCCTTCCTGACAAAAGAAGCCACCCAACTCCTCGTCCAATCAACAGTCATCTCCCGCCTCGACTACTGCAACGCACTGCTAGCTGGCCTCCCGGCCACTGCCACCAAGCCTCTTCAACTCATTCAAAACGCAGCGGCCCGCCTGATCTCAAACCTACCGAAGTCGGCCCATGTCACCCCACTTCTTAGGGACCTGCACTGGCTCCCCATTGCTGCACGTATCCGCTTCAAGGCCCTTGACCTAGCATACCGTGCGGCAAAGGGAACCGCTCCCGCCTACCTCCGGTCAATGGTCTCTAACTACACACCCTCAAGACCCCTACGCTCTGCATCTTCTGGCCGCCTCAGATCTACTCCTATCCAAGCTCCCGGAGGGTCATCAAAGAGAAGCCGCCTATTCTCAGTCCTTGCCCCACAATGGTGGAATTAACTACCCATCCCAGTTAGGACAGCCGAATCCCGTCCAATCTTTCGCCGTCGACTAAAGACTCACTTCTTCAACCATTATCTGAAATGATAAAAAAAAAAAAAAAAAAAAAAAAAAACGACTAACCTTAATGTCATGCACTTGTCCTAATAAACTAACCTACACTGTAACACGCAACACTTTGATGAACATTGTTACTCAGCTGATAGAGTTATACCCTTCTTGCTGTCTTGTCGCACAGAACTTGTAAGTCGCTTTGGATAAAAGCGTCAGCTAAATGACTAAATGTAAATGTAAATGTCTTATAACATCATAAAATCTTGACGCACCGCCTTTCCTACGCCATCCTTTATAGAATATTTCTTGAATTGCAGTAATCGGGCCACACTTTGGCCCTCCTATTGATGACGATATACAATGTCTAATCTGTAGGAATTTATAAAAGTTTTTATTATCTATATCAAAATCCTCTTTAATATCCTCAAAAGGCAAAACCCCATCTTCCCCGGCTATATCACCTAGTACATGTATCCCCCTTTTAATCCAATCGTCCCATATGACTGATTTCTTACCAATCTTTAGTTTTTTATTATACCATATAGAGGCTCTTGTAGTTAAATATGGGCTATCACCAGTCATTCTGTGCGATTGATTCCAAGTTTCCCTGATAAATGCCATTAAAGGGTTTTTAAAAGGTATAGGTCTGTCTGATTGTGTCAGGAAGGATTCCAGAGATGAGGGATATATCATTTCCTCCTCCATCTTGACCCAAGCAGGTGCCTCCTCAGTCGAGTGATTCAGTTTGGAGAGCTGGGAGAGCGAGAATGCATAGTGATACCAGTCTAGTTTAGGCAGGGATAAGCCGCCATTTTCCTTTGCTGAATACATTTTGGCCCGTCCAAATAGCGGCCTTTTGCCCCCCCACAGATATACATTAATGACTTTGTCATACTGTTTGAGTAACTGGGTCGGGAGAGTCAGCGGCAGCATATATAGGATATAATTTAATTTGGGAGCCAATATCATTTTTACTAAGTTTATCTTCCCCAGGAGGGACATATTCATCTTGGCCCAATTCTGGGTCAGAGCACTAATGTGTTCGATTATAGGGGCAATATTGGCTTGCATTAACTCTTTCAGACCTGGGATCAGCTTTATTCCTAGGTATATCAACCCTGACGGCATCCATCTGTATTGCCACCCCCTCCTGATAGCAGGGGGACAACATTTAGAGAGAGGCATTGCTTCTGACTTGCTCCAGTTGATTGTGTATCCAGATATTTCGGAGAAGGACTCGATAATAGTTCCAATGACCCCAGCTGCTGTTTGGGGATTGCTGGATACCAATAAGATATCGTCCGCATATAAAAATTATTTATGATCTACCTGCCCCGCTATTACCCCTTTGATGTCTTGATTAGTCCTTAGTGCGATAGCAAGTGGTTCGAGGAAGAGCGCAAACATTTGGGGAGAAAGCGGAGAACCTTGCCTCGTCCCCCGCCCTAGATTAAAGGGCGAGGATACGATACCATTGGTCAATACTGATGCCATCGGATTTGTGTATAACAGTTTTACCCACCCAGTAAACGATGGTCCGAACCCGAAGCGCTCTAGCGTGTGAAATAAGAATGCAAATTCCACCTGGAGGCCTTTTCGGCATCCAATGAGAAGGCCACTGTAGGTTCTGTATCATTCCTGACCTTCCACATTATGTGTAGGAGTCTGCGGATATTATCAGCTGAGTTTCTCCCCTTCACAAAGCCCACTTGATCTGAATGTACCAAAGTTGGTAGTACATCTTCTATTCTATTCGCAAGTATCTTTGCCAATACTTTTTCTTCCAAATTGCTCAGGGATATAGGCCTATAGTTTCCACAGTATTGAGGGTCTTTGCCCTTTTTCTGTAGTAACGTAATAGTGGCCGATCTCAAGCTAGTGGGCAATCCCCCTTTTAACAATGAATCCTCATATACTTTTAATAGTCTCGGAGCGATTATATCACTGAATTGTTTGTAGAAATCGGGAGTAAACCCGTCGTCTCCTGGTGCTTTACCCAATTTAAGGCTGTTGATTGCCGCGTGTATTTCCTCTATCGAGACCCCCCCCTCCATTGATTTTACTTGTTGTTTCGATAACGACGGTAATTTGATTTTGTCGAAGAACGCGTCCATTTTTACCTGATCCACCGCCTTCTGTGGGGTATATAAATCCTGGTAGAAGCACCTGAAAACATTATTAATTTCCTTTTTGTCTGTAATAATCTTGTCATCTTTATTACGCATTGAGGATATAATATTTTGATTTTGCATTTGTTTAACCCGATTCGCTAGTATTTTACCCGCTCTCTCCCCTTGTTCATAATATCTTTGGTTGGTCCTAAATAACGCATATTCAGCCTTCTTTTGATATATGTTGTTCAATTCGTATTTGGATTTGTTTAGGTTTCTCCACGTTTCTGGGTCTGGTCTCTGACTGTGCTGTTTCGAGAGTATTTTAATTTCCTCATCTAACGCTGTCATTTTTTGTTTCTCTGCCCTTTTTAGTATTGCACCGTATTGTATGAGTCGTCCTCTCATGTAAGCTTTACATGTGTCCCACATTATGCCACTATCATCTATTGACCCTTCATTAAGTTCCCAGAATTCCTAAAATATAGTTCTAATGTATGCACACTGTAACTGAGGGGTACAATTCCCTGACTGTATTAATCAAGTATGGTATCATTAAACCACTACCGTCTTATGTACATTATACTGGCCATACCGTACACGAGTATATGATGAGAACACTTCCCCACAATGAAATCGGTTCCACACAATCTGGATTTAAGTATTTATTAGCAGCAAGAATACATAATATACTTTACTTGAATGCGCTTATAAGGCAAAGGAATGTGCGTAGGCAAATCAATAATGAATGTCCATTCTCTGGTTACGCATGAGATAAGAATACAACCTGAATATTAGGAATTATATCTATGGTACACTGGTAGGCAGCGGGGATACTGGTAGGGGGTTCCCACCGGTTGTAAGCCAGCAGGGGGAGGAAATGTTCGAATGCAAAGTCTGGTTCCACAGGGACTCAATAAGCTCCTGCTAGGGGAGGCGGTATATTACTCCCTGCTCGGCAGACGAAAGGCAGCTGTAATCCCAGTATGCGTGCAGCACAGGTGGAAGCCGGTCAGCCTCTCCAATAGAGACGGGCTCGAATGATGTTCCTCACGGTAGATCCCACAGCAGTGGGTGTAGACGATTCTTATCCGCTCCAACAGCCTGGTACAAAGCAATAATAATAATACTCCAGCCGGAAAGGAGCTCTGCATTCACCGGTGTATATTCTCCGGTGCGCGGTACTTCACATTAACTAAGTTGAACTTGACGTTATTCAACCAAGCTCTGATACTTTACTATCCTATTCGCACGCGGCTATAAGTGCTCTATTTAGACGCACAGTTGCTCACTTCACTTGGTCTTTGACTCGTGATGAAGGCTTTACTAGTAAGGAGCGAACGATACGTTGAACAAACGTATTAGGATAAGACAAGACTCTATTTTGGGGCAAAACGGACCCACTTCACAGCACGTTGTATCGTAGTGTGAGGCTTCAACTTGTTACTAAGACTACTGCTGTATTCACCTGCGCCATATTTATATGTTGGGCGAATAAACTAGTACCAGCCTTATTCCTGTCTCGTAGTCTTGGGCAGAACCGGGCATGTTGAGACATGTCTTGACGGTGGCTTTGAACTCGGCACTGGGGCATGGCCGCTGGTGCCTAGGGGGCGCTGTCCAATAGGAGAACGAAATATTATGGTCTGTACTAGGTTAAAGGGATATTCCGTGTATATGTACAAAGAATACACAAGGGATATCAAACGATATACAAATATTATGCAATATATATCAATCAATAAATACATATATTCGGTTTAATCTGACCCTTTGTAACAGCCGCCTCCTAATTAGTCCCACCTAATTAGCTAAGCAGAGACAGATTAACCGCACTGTCCACTACTCAATGTCCGTTGTGAGGGTAGGCAGTTCACAAAGTCAGGGGTCATGGTCGTCATTAAGCGAGTCGGGGAGCCTTGGCGACTCTATCAGCCTCGCCACGGGTCGGTTGTATGTCCGCCCTTGGCCGAGCACTTCTGCCACTCTGACCTTTCCGTCGGCACCAGTGGTCACTTTGCTTACGCGGCCGGCCGGCCACGCAGCTCGGGGTAGTGACTGGTCTATGGTCATGACGACTGGACGGGATGAAGGGGGGCTTAGGAGGAAGCGGGCCTGAGACTGCTTTGATCTGTGCTTGGCTGTGCCTCCTCCTCCTCCGTCTGTTTCTCTTGTTTGCTCTGTACCCCGTCTGAGGAGGGGCCGGTCCCGGCCGCCCCGTCAAGGAGTCGCTTGGGGTGCTGGGTTCGAGGTCAGCTACGTCTGAAGCGCAGCTGAGGGGGGTGGAGTTCCGAACTCCCTCTGGTGCCCACGGTTCTCTCACGGGCCTCTCGCTTAATGTCAATAGCCTCTGCTGTACGAGGGAGTGGCCGGTGTCGCTCGCCTTTGTGTGTAGGCAGCGTGTAGACGTGGGTTGACTGTCAAGTCCGTAGAGGGGGCCCTGGAGCGTCCATCCCAGTCGGGTCTGAACCGCAACTGGGCATCCTTTGGGTCCGATGTGGGCCGCCTCAATTGGGAGAATGAGGTCCGCGTGGTCGGAGCCGATGAGCAGGGTCGGTGTGGCGCCGTCGATAAGCGGTATAGGTAGTTGACGTAGGTGCACATACTTAGCCATCAGCTGTGGGATGGGGTAGGTGTACTGAGACAGGCCTATGTCGTGGCTGGTGAAGACGTTGGTTATACTATACTGCTTCTCAGGCTGGTCCACCGCTGCTATCTTGAAGGAGACCCTTTCACCTTTTATGGTCTTCTGGTCCCTTCTGATGGTGCGTATGGTCATGGTATCTTTGACACCCCGCAGGCCCAACTGGGCTGCTGCGGAAGCGAGGAGGAGAGTCTTTTCAGACCCATCGTCCAGGACGGCGTAAGTGTCCAGGACCTTGTCCTCGTAGCTCAGGAGCACTCTGACCACTTTGAGGAGCACTCGGGGGGTCCCGCTCTGCTTGGGGTCTATGTGGAGCACTCCTGTCTCGGGGGGGTTGTCACCTGTCTGTGGTGACACAGAATCTATATGGTGCTAGTCGCACCGTGACTCCCAGTGTCTGCTGTAGCAGTCGGGACACCAGGGAGCGGTCTGGTGGAACTTTGGTGCTGGTGCCACCGCCTCGGCATGGTACATTACCGCGACGGGCCCACTCTGTTGTCCTGTGGTCTTCTGGTGGGCTCCGCACAGTGCTGCGCGGTAAGTGGCGCCCGCCTGGGCCGCCCCTGCGCGGTAAGCGGCGCCCGCCTGGGCCGCCTCACGCCACTGGTCAACCTGGACGGGGTTCAGTGTCTTATATTCGGCGCACTGTGCCAGCCAGTGTCCGCCGTCGCAGTAGGTACAGTAGGGAGCGGTCTGGTGGCTCTTCGGTACTGGTGCCACCGCCTCGGCATGGTACATTACCGCGACGGGCCCACTCTGTTGTCCTGGCTGACGCCTGTTGATGTCATGCAGGACCTCCAAGTGGGTGCCACCGCACCTGCTGCACTTCTTCTTCAAGCGGCACTCAGCTGCTAGGTGGCTGCGCGCGCAGCGGAAGCAGCGGCGGTGGTCCTTGATCCACTGACTCACCTCGTCCGTGGTCAGCTTCCCGAAAGTGTCGCATTGGTACAGCCGATGTTCTCCCTCACAGTACTGGCACTCAATCTTCCACTGGTCCTCTTTCGTCGAGGGGGTGTTGTGGTTCTTGTGCTGCGGTACTGATTCGGCTTGGTGCATAACGGTCACCAACCGGCGGTTATCTGTTGATCCCCGAGGTCCGAGTCTTGGGCTTGGTCCACTCCATACGAACGTGTCGAGTCATAGGCTACTGACCTCCCTGGCGAGGAACTCAGATAGGTCTAGGAGGGATGCCTCTGGACCGTTGGGGTCGCGGTGGTCTCTCTGCCGCCGAAAGCGCTCTTGTCGGGCGGGAGGGAGCTTCTCTAGTATCCTCTCTACATTAGAGTTAGCGTACAGTTCATAGATCCCTTTTTCCTTTTGGGACCCCAGCATCCCTACCAGGGACTGTACCTTGATAGCGAGGTCATCTAATGCTCTGTTGTCTCTGGCTGGGGGGAGACGGTCAATGTCTCTTATCTCCTGTATCACGTAGTCCCATATGCGTCCATAACGTTGGTTGAGGGCTACTAGAGCCGCGGTGTATGGGGTAGTAGAGCTGGAATATGCCAGCGCTATATTGTGCGCTCTGGGCACCTTCAGGTGCTTGAGTAGGATAGCATACTTGTACGGTTCATCTGGTACGTCGGACAGCATAGTCTCTAGGCACATTCGTAGCTCTGTGTACTGTGCTCTGTTCTCGTGTGTGAAGTCCGGGAACGTCGGTGTGCCAAGGTACGATGCCATGGATGACTGGCACATCGGTGAGCGTTGGGGGAGAGGCCTCCTAGGTGAGTCTCCTCTTACGTGTTGTCTTGGGCTGGTACTTGGTGGGTACCAAGGGCCGGGTACTAGGGGTGGACGGTATAAACGGTATACGGTATAAACGGTATGAATTTGCTCTACGGTATGGATTTTGACTATACCGTCTAAACCGGTAGTGCAGCTCTAAAATACCAATGACGTCATGTAACCACAGCGCGACTATTTCACTCGCATTTGCCCCTAAAAATAGATAGAATTAGTCATAGATAATAGATATGTGCGAACTGGAAAAAGTTATTTAGGAGGCTTCGCGCAGTGGGCGTGCCAGCCCCTACCGCACGCATGTAAACACGGATCTAGTAGTCTAGTGGGACGGGACACGGGAGCTCAGCTGTCGGCGGCGTCTCCCTGAGCTAACATTAGCTTAGCTACCGTTACAAAATGACCCAGTCAACTATTCACTTTTAGTTTAATACATGATGAGGCATTGTCTAACCGAACGGTATCTAGTCGGCCAGCTACCGATAGCTCCTGACATCAACAAACGCTCCACAAAGTCTAGTAGAGAGAGACGTGTGTGTGCTACCTGTTAGCCGTTAGCTCACGTTAACGCGAGTTAGTTCACCGTTCAAAACGAAATGTCCCATTGAACTAAATAATTCACTGAGGCGTTGTATTAACGTTATATATCCGGCTTAGCCGGATAGCTCCTGATATCAATGTCTTATAACACTGATTCGATGCGTATTCGAGCTGAGGGCTTGCTAACGTTATTCCAATATAATAGGGTCCAGGTGCAGCGCCGGAGAATCCTGGCCGTAGCTCTGCTCGAGGCTACTGAGTATAGGTCCAGGTGCAGCTCCGGGGAAACCTGGCCGTAGCTGGAGGCTACTAGAGTACACACAGACAGTGGAGCTTGTTGCGTGGTGGCGATGTCTCGCAGATAATACAAGTACAAGTCTAATTATATAATATATATATTTTATAAAAAAAAATATATATATATATATAAAATAAAAAAAATTTTTTTATCAAAAACGATGATACCGTGATATATACCGTTACCGTCTATGCTTCAAATTATACCGTGATATGAATTTTAGACCATACCGTCCACCCCTACCGGGTACCCAGGTGCTGTTCCTCGGGGCTGGCGGTGCGTCAAACTCACCCGTGAGTTGAGTCTGGGGTTTGTAGCGCAGGGCCTCGGGGCTGACTTCTGGGCTGTACTGGGCCTTCTGGTCCAGAGTACGTTGCTGCTGGTCGGCTTGACATTCCTCCTCTTCCTCCTCCTCTTCCTCTGCTAGGACCTGGAGTCTTCTGTTCAGTCTCTCGGCGTGGTCCGGTTCTTCCCGGTTGCTGGGTCTCGTATGGACCGGCCGGGGAGGGGGCTCGGAGACGTGGACAGGATCCTCCTGTTGGCGGGGTCCCGGGTCGCTTGGTCGGGTAGGGGAATGTGTCCTAGACCCTTGTTGTGACGATCTCCGGGAGCTCCGTGCGGAGTGAGGGGGTGTCGCCATGGCAACCAGTTTGTCCATCAGCTCCGCCTGCAGCCGGTCGCGCTCTGCCTCGCGCTGGGCATGGGCTGCGTCGCGCGCTGCTTCGCGCTGGGCATTGGCGGCGTCGCGCTGCGCATTGGCGCTGGCCTGGGCAGCGTCGCGCTGGGCATTGGCGCTGGCATGGGCGGCGTGGAGCTGTGCATTTGCGACGTCGCGCTGTGCATTGGCGGCGGCGTGCTGTGCATCGGCGCGGCTTCTTTCAATGTTCTCTTCCGTCCGAAGGCGTCTGGTCTCCAGTCTTATGCGGTCGTCTTCACTCCTTTGTTGCGCCTGGAAGCGATCTCGCTCGGCTGCAGAATGTTCGCGCTCGCGCGTCTGTTGCGCTTGAAGTCGATCGCGTTCGGTGGAGGCTGCCAGGGTGGCGATGAGTGCCCGCGCCAGCATCTTGTCCGCCTCGCTGGGGGAAGACGCTGGTCGAGGTGATCGGCTTCCGGCAGTGCTCGTTGGAGATCTGTTCTCCGGGCGCGCCCCGAGGTCCGTCTCCTGGGCGCGCTTCTCTTCTGGTAGTGGGTCGGGTTCCGTCGCTGGAGCGCTTTCTTTATCCTGGAGCTCTCCGGGGACTGTCCCGTTGGCGTTGTCTGGGGGTAAAGTCATGTCATGTCCCTCCTGGTCCCCCCCGTGAGCTTGGTCAATTACGTTAGAACCCACTAGGGTCTCTACTGGCGGGGTAGCCTGGTCGGTAGGGTTGGACATAATTTTACTATCCGCTTTAGTTACTTTATCCGTATTTAACTTCCTTTTAAAGCTAGGTATTGGACTGACAACGTATTCCTCTAGGTGAAGAGGTGGCTGCCGTCTGCGCTGCGGGCGATCTAGCTTAGGAGAACCGTTTGTGGAGTGTTCATCATCGGCCATGTTAATATTAATATTATATTAATATTACGCTAATTCTTATCCGGGGCTCGAAGGACCAATTGTAACTGAGGGGTACAATTCCCTGACTGTATTAATCAAGTATGGTATCATTAAACCACTACCGTCTTATGTACATTATACTGGCCATACCGTACACGAGTATATGATGAGAACACTTCCCCACAATGAAATCGGTTCCACACAATCTGGATTTAAGTATTTATTAGCAGCAAGAATACATAATATACTTTACTTGAATGCGCTTATAAGGCAAAGGAATGTGCGTAGGCAAATCAATAATGAATGTCCATTCTCTGGTTACGCATGAGATAAGAATACAACCTGAATATTAGGAATTATATCTATGGTACACTGGTAGGCAGCGGGGATACTGGTAGGGGGTTCCCACCGGTTGTAAGCCAGCAGGGGGAGGAAATGTTCGAATGCAAAGTCTGGTTCCACAGGGACTCAATAAGCTCCTGCTAGGGGAGGCGGTATATTACTCCCTGCTCGGCAGACGAAAGGCAGCTGTAATCCCAGTATGCGTGCAGCACAGGTGGAAGCCGGTCAGCCTCTCCAATAGAGACGGGCTCGAATGATGTTCCTCACGGTAGATCCCACAGCAGTGGGTGTAGACGATTCTTATCCGCTCCAACAGCCTGGTACAAAGCAATAATAATAATACTCCATCCGGAAAGGGGCTCTGCATTCACCGGTGTATATTCTCCGGTGCGCGGTACTTCACATTAACTAAGTTGAACTTGACGTTATTCAACCAAGCTCTGATACTTTACTATCCTATTCGCACGCGGCTATAAGTGCTCTATTTAGATGCACAGTTGCTCACTTCACTTGGTCTTTGACTCGTGATGAAGGCTTTACTAGTAAGGAGCGAACGATACGTTGAACAAACGTATTAGGATAAGACAAGACTCTATTTTGGGGCAAAACGGACCCACTTCACAGCACGTTGTATCGTAGTGTGAGGCTTCAACTTGTTACTAAGACTACTGCTGTATTCACCTGCGCCATATTTATATGTTGGGCGAATAAACTAGTACCAGCCTTATTCCTGTCTCGTAGTCTTGGGCAGAACCGGGCATGTTGAGACATGTCTTGACGGTGGCTTTGAACTCGGCACTGGGGCATGGCCGCTGGCACCTAGGGGGTGTTGTCCAATAGGAGAACGAAATATTATGGTCTGTACTAGGTTAAAGGGATATTCCGTGTATATGTACAAAGAATACACAAGGGATATCAAACGATATACAAATATTATGCAATATATATCAATCAATAAATACATATATTCGGTTTAATCTGACCCTTTGTAACACACACGATCCTTCCTCATTTAACATCAGGTTATTGAATCGCCATCTCCGAGATCGTTGCCCTTCCTCCATGGATGTGATCACTAAATCAACCGGAGCATGGTCAGATATTACAATGTTCCCTATCCCAGTATCTGCTACCTGTTCTACCAGCGCGCTAGAGATCAGGAAATAATCTATTCTAGAGTATGAGGAATGCGGGTGAGAGTAAAACGTGTAGTCTCTTTCCTGTGGGTTCATAACCCTCCAAATATCCACTAGACCCAATTCCTCTATCAGTACACCAACCGCCAGTCTCCCTGCGTTGTCAGCGGTCCTGGGTTGATACGATTTGTCCATTAAGGTGTTTCCAACCAGGTTGAAGTCCCCCCCTATGATTACGTTGCTATTCCCTATTTTCCTGATCACCTCACATACTTCATGGAAAAAGTCTGAGGACGACCCGTTGGGCGCATATATATTAGATAAGGTAGTCCTCTGTCCCTCTAAATCAGCATCCAGTATAACCCATCTTCCCTCATCATGTGAGAAACTATTGTGCACCTTTACGTCTATGTTTTTTCTCACCAATATTGCCACCCCCCTCTTCCTAGAAGAGAACGTACTATAGAATATTTGTCCCACCCAATCCCTCTCAAGCTTGGCCGACTCCTCCTCATCCAGGTGCGATTCCTGAATTAGTGCAATATCCGTATTTTTTTGTTTCAAGAACGTCAGTATCTTTTTTCTCTTAATGGGATGATGACATCCGTCTATATTCCACAATACT
The DNA here is from genome assembly GCF_963971535.1 of Notolepis coatsorum. Lineage (NCBI taxonomy): Eukaryota > Metazoa > Chordata > Actinopteri > Aulopiformes > Paralepididae > Notolepis > Notolepis coatsorum. Next base: position 97,403,737 of record NC_140176.1, on the reverse strand, counting down.
ATTTTAATCAGCCCCATATTCCTCGTAATGTATCTCCCCTGTGCAATCCAGGACGTAGTACCTCAATGTCTGGGGCGCAATCTCCCACATTTCTATATCTAGTTCCTGAGACTGTGAAGATATATATACAATAGTATAGTACACAATGAAATAAAAAAGAACATATAAAAACATAAATACATTCCCCCCCCCCACATTTACCCAAGCTACGTTCGATAGGACCCCAGATAGAACAATTGTACCGAGGGTGAGATCGATACTCACCCGTGCACCTTGGTCCCCCTCGACTAACAGAGGAGTGCATATGGCACAAGGCAGGTTGCCCAAAACTGTGTCCCTACTATTTTGTATACCCTGATGTAACGTATGGCTCACACTGTAATCTCTATACAGTGCGATCAATTCAACTGAACTTGTCAAAACGGTAACGTTTCCAACAATTAACATTTGTATACCTCTTAGATATATATTGGTACATTGTAACTTCTATGACATAGCCATAATGGCCTGTGGTTCATTTCGTTATACTTTTTCTTTATCCATCCGGGATATTTCCCCTCCCACATTTTTAGCATACTCTCCTATTCATTGCCCTCTATTCTCATTTCACATCTTTCTTTTTTTTAATCACTTTTTTTTTTTTTTTGTCTTTTCTTTCATATACATATTGGCATTTTGTGATGTTATCTATTCTATGACGATGCCCCCGTGACTTATCTGTATCCATGCGCTTCATGAACTTTATCTTAATTGTCCGCCTCCGACTGTCCCCGTCTGAATCCCTGTAGTTTCTCCCGGTATCCGTGATGTCCATTGCCCTGCTGTGCGGGGCGTTCAGTCCCCGTCGCCTGCATGTCGTCCCCCGGTCCCCGTTTTCTTCCCACTGTCTGCCAGGTAGACAGCCGCAGTATCTCCTCTCGATCCGGGTCGGTAGTCGGGTTCACCACGGTGATCTTGAATCCACGTTTTGCCATATCCGCCGTCGCCTCCGCTGCGCTCTGGTACAGTCGGGTGCCATCCTCATAGAATACCCTCATCTTCGCTGGATACGGTGTCTGGAACTTGAGATTCTTCTCCTTCATTATTCTCTTGGCCTCGGCATATTCTCCTCGCTTCTTCAGTATTTCAGTGGGGAAGTCATGGTCGACATAGAAGCGTTCATTGTCACATGAGACGTTTTTCTTCTGCCACGTTCGGCGTATTATCTCTTCCTTCATTTTGTAACTCCCAAACTTAACCACGATTGACCGTGGTTTCAGCTGCGGGTTGTTAGGCCTTGGGGCCAATGCCCGGTGTGCTCGTTCGATACGAAGGTCCATGTCATGAGGCAGTCCGAGTGCGTCCTTAAACAGGCCGTCTAGAAATCCATGCATGTCCTTTCCCTCTTTCTCCTCTGGGATACCATACACCCGCAGGTTCTCTCTCCTCGTTCTGCCCTCTTGGTCGAGCAGTTTAGCCTCCATGTCGGCCTGCCTCTGTATCAGTTTCTTGATTAAAACCGTCGCCGCATCAAGCACATTTTCATTTTCTCCGATTCTCCCCTCCGTTTCACTGAGCCTGTCGTTCATTCTGTTCATATCTGTGAGGTTTTGTCTGCTGCTCACCCACTCGCTCTGTTCCTTTAAGATAATTCGGTTAATTAATTGCATTCTCCTCTCCACACGCTTCTTCCTGTAGATGCCGTTTGATTGGTGCTCCCCCAACCACACGCTTCTGGAGCAATGTTCAATCTCATCCCGCAGCTGTCACAGCTTGTCATTAAGCACCCCTTGGCTTTATATACCCTGATTCCCCTATTATTGATGTTGGATCGTTCTGAAATATTCTCTGCATTTGCCGTTTCCTTCCGTCGCTGCTTTCCCTGTGCTTTGCCTCCCAGGACTCTCGAGAAGTATTCCGTTTGGAGAACCTGCTTCCCCGTTACGAAGCGCTCGCCCTGTTTGATCCGCTCGCTTCACGCACAGCGCTCTGGTGAGTTTTTGTAAGACAGTCTTTTGGATTCAATCATTTTTTGTGTGTGTTAAAGCACTGAAGAGATCCTGTTTTTCGTTCAGACTGTTCTCACCCTTTTTGCCTGTTGGATATTCACTTTGGATTTATTATTGTTTGGACATTGCTCACTGTGTGTTTCACACCGAAGATTCTGTCACTTGGATTTATTGTTTGGACATTGCTCACTGTGTGTTTCACACCGAAGATTCTGTCACTTGGATTTATTTGTTTGGACAAATCACTTCACCTGTCACCTGTCAGTTTTCAATTGTGCACTGAGCTAACTCGGACTCTCTCTCTCCCTATCCGCCTCCACCCCGGAGTTTATGCTGGGAGGATTCTGCAGAGCGGCTCTGACGTCACGGACAGATTCCACAAACGTAACCCCCCGGGAGAAGCTGCAGAGCAGCAAACATTCCTCACATGCCTGTTTCCCAGTTTGTTCTGTTCTCCACCAAATTCTTTCTGTTTACTCAGTAAATAAACACGCCCTTGATTTTGGCTAACTCTGAAACAACTCTCTCTGTGCCGTTTGCGTTTGGGGTCGGTGTCAAACCATAACATTACGATCCAACCAATATGACGACCCCAGCCGACACAGAGAGAGTCAGAACAGCACTAGCTGGCCAGATCGAGTTAACCAAGGATCACAGTCACCAACTAGACAGGGCTGCGGCTGCTGTACAGGAACTCAGGGAGCAGGTCCAGCCTATTCAGGGGTCCCTGGGCGCTCTGGCAAGCCAGCAATCAAGTATTCTCCTCCATCTACACACGCTGAGTGACACCGTTAACGCCTTGCTTGTACCCCCACTTCCTTCAGGAACATTGGCCGGAGCATCACCCGCAGCCCTGGCAGGCCCCGCGCTTCCCGATCCTGCACCTCGGGAGCCCCATCTCTCCGAACCACGGCTGTTCGACGGCAACTTCGAGGATTGTGCCACATTCATCATGCAATGTGAGTTGGTTTTTCGTCATCAACCCAGTCGTTTCACTTCAAGAGGAGCCCAAGTGGCCTATATGACTAACTTGCTCTCAGGCCGGGCAGCCCAGTGGGTCACTTCCTCCTGGGCAATGGAGGCAGACTTCTGTTTCTCCTATCCAGACTTCGTGGCTGAGCTCCGCAGGGTGTTCCACCATCCAGCCCGTGGTCTGGACCCTGGAGCCCGGTTGGGTACCTTCCGGCAGGGCAGCGGCGGGGTTACCGACTACGTGCTGGAGTTCAGACATCCTCATCTTCTCCAAGACCCTCGAGGAGCACATCCAGCATGTCCGCCGTGTGCTGGAAGGCCTCCTCCACAATCGGCTCTTCGTCAAGGCGGAGAAGTGCCGATTCCACTGCGACTCCGTCGATTACCTGGGCTTCATCGTGGAGAAGGGCTTGACCCGAGCTGATCCTCGCAAGATCCAAGCAGTGGAGGAATGGCCTGAACCCACCTCTCGGAAGGAGTTACAGAGTTTCCTCGGGTTCGCCAACTTCTACCGAAGGTTCATCCGGAACTATAGTCAAGTGGCGGAACCGCTTACCAGACTGACCTCTCCCGCCCTGCCGTTCGACTGGTCCCCAGCGGCGTGTGCTGCGTTCCGCTCCCTCAAGAAGAGGTTCACTTCCGCCCCGATCTTGCTCCACCCAGACCCCAAGAGACAGTTCATCGTGGAGGTGGACGCCTCGGATACTGGACTGGGAGCTATCTTATCCCAGCGTTCGGCAACGGACCAGAAGGTACATCCGTGCGCCTTCTACTCGCGTCGGTTCCTCCCTGCCGAGAGGAACTATGACATCGGCAATCGGGAGCTGCTGGCGGTCGTGGCAGCTTTGGAGGAGTGGCGTCATTGGCTTGAGGGGTCCGAGGAGCCGTTTACCATCTGGACGGACCACAAGAACCTGACGTACATCCGTGCTTCCAAGCGCCTCAACGGTCGGCAGGCAAGATGGGCCAGCTTCCTCAGTCGGTTCGACTTCTCGCTGACGTTTCGTCCTGGTTCCCGCAACACGAAGGCCGACTCCCTGTCCCGGTTACACTCCAAGGGGGCTCCACCCACTGAGGACCCGACTCCCATCCTCCCGGAGGCCAGGGTGGTAGAAGCCGTCACCTTGGGCATCGAGGGGGTGGTAAGGCGTGCCCTACGCTTCCATCGCGCTCCAAGCAATGTACCGATTCATCGTCTCTTCGTCCCCGACTCAGTCCGGTCCCGGGTCCTCCAGTGGGGCCATACCAGCCGGTTCGCCTGCCACCCGGGCGTTCATCGCACGTTCTCCTTCCTGGCTCGTCGATTCTGGTGGCCCACCATGAGGAACGACGTCAAGGAGTTCGTATTGGCCTGCGCGGTCTGCGCCCGCAGCAAGGCCTCCCACCAGGCACCCTCCGGGCTGTTACAGCCACTTCCCGTTCCGAGCCGTCCTTGGTCACATGTGGCGCTGGACTTTGTCACAGGTCTTCCCTCCTCCCAGGGGAACACTTGCCTTCTGACCGTGGTGGATCGGTTCAGCAAGGGGGTTCACCTCGTGGCCCTTTCCAAGCTTCCCTCGGCGGCCGAGACGGCGGACCTCCTGACACACCACGTGTTTCGCCTCCATGGTTTTCCCCAGGACATCGTCTCGGACCGGGGGCCCCAGTTCACCTCCCAGGTATGGCGGGCTTTTTGCAAGGGATTGGGGGCGACGGTCAGTCTTTCCTCTGGTTATCATCCCCAGACTAACGGACAAACGGAGAGGATGAACCAGAGCGTGGAGTCTGCTCTTCGGTGTGTGGCAGCCGAGAGACCAGCTTCTTGGAGCCGTTTCCTTCCCTGGGTCGAGTACTCCATCAACTCCATGGTCAGTTCCGCCACCGGCCTCTCACCTTTTGAGGTATCCCTGGGCTACCAACCCCCTCTTTTCCCTGCACAGGAGACGGAGGTGGCAGTTCCCTCCGTGCAGGACCACCTCGACCGCTGCCGACGGGTCTGGGAGATCACCAGGACCGCGCTGCTCCGGACATCTGAGCGCGCCTGTTGTGGGGCTGACCGGCGCCGGGTTCCTGCGCCGACGTACCACCCTGGGCAGAGGGTGTGGCTTTCCGCGAGGGACCTCCTGCTTCGGTCCTCGGCCAAGAAACGTAACCCCCGGTTCGTCGGACCTTTCGAGGTTCTGAAGGTACTCAGTCCGGCGGCTCTGCGTCTTAAACTTCCTGCGTCCATGCACATTCACCCCGTTTTCCATGTGTCCCGGGTTAAGCCTGTCTCCCTCAGTCCCCTGATGCCTCCAGCTCCTGATCCACCACCTCCCGAGATGGTGGACGGTCACCCCCAGTGGCAGGTCCGCCGGTTGATGGGCGTTCGACGGCGGGGTCAGGGGTTCCAGTACCTGGTGGACTGGGAGGGTTACGGCCCGGAGGAACGGAGCTGGGTCTCCCGACAGCTCATTGTGGATCCCGGCCTGATCACGGACTTCCATCGTGCCCATCCGGACGAGCCGGGTCGGCCTGGTCGCCGGGTGGCTCCCGTGGAGGGGGGGGTACTGTGAGGTTTTGTCCGCTGCTCACCCACTCGCTCTGTTCCTTTAAGATAATTCGGTTAATTAATTGCATTCTCCTCTCCACACGCTTCTTCCTGTAGATGCCGTTTGATTGGTGCTCCCCCAACCACACGCTTCTGGAGCAATGTTCAATCTCATCCCGCAGCTGTCACAGCTTGTCATTAAGCACCCCTTTGCTTTATATACCCTGATTCCCCTATTATTGATGTTGGATCGTTCTGAAATATTCTCTGCATTTGCCGTTTCCTTCCGTCGCTGCTTTCCCTGTGCTTTGCCTCCCAGGACTCTCGAGAAGTATTCCGTTTGGAGAACCTGCTTCCCCGTTACGAAGCGCTCGCCCTGTTTGATCCGCTCGCTTCACGCACAGCGCTCTGGTGAGTTTTTGTAAGACAGTCTTTTGGATTCAATCGTTTTTTGTGTGTGTTAAAGCACTGAAGAGATCCTGTTTTTCGTTCAGACTGTTCTCACCCTTTTTGCCTGTTGGATATTCACTTTGGATTTATTATTGTTTGGACATTGCTCACTGTGTGTTTCACACCGAAGATTCTGTCACTTGGATTTATTATTTGGACATTGCTCACTGTGTGTTTCACACCGAAGATTCTGTCACTTGGATTTATTTGTTTGGACAAATCACTTCACCTGTCACCTGTCAGTTTTCAATTGTGCACTGAGCTAACTCGGACTCTCTCTCTCCCTATCCGCCTCCACCCCGGAGTTTATGCTGGGAGGATTCTGCAGAGCGGCTCTGACGTCACGGACAGATTCCACAAACGTAACCCCCCGGGAGAAGCTGCAGAGCAGCAAACATTCCTCACATGCCTGTTTCCCAGTTTGTTCTGTTCTTCACCAAATTCTTTCTGTTTACTCAGTAAATAAACACGCCCTTGATTTTGGCTAACTCTGAAACAACTCTCTCTGTGCCGTTTGCGTTTGGGGTCGGTGTCAAACCATAACAATATCATTCTTTATTTCCCGAAATTGACGCTCATTGTCTTTTCTGAAGTCTTTGAGCTCCTTGTATATGTTCAACAGCGTGGCCTCTTGTTCACAGTCATCGTCGCCATATTTTCCTCCCGTTACGTCGTCATTCTCTGCCATTCCATCGTCCTTTTCAGTTGTAATCGTGTTCGCCCTATGTCTCGTGATAGCCCCTTCTTTCATCCCTATTAAATATATACCCTGGTGCTGTTAATAAATGTTTTCCGGGGCTAAATCATTTTGCTGTCGGGGAGCTCGCGAGTTAAGCAGCCATGTTGTTCCGCGGTGAAACCGGAAAGTACAGAATACTTCTATACAAAATGCTTCTTTCTGTTTCGCTCCAGAGACTGTGCTAGACAAAAGATAAGTATGAAATAAAATAAAATAGTATAGCATGTAAAAATAGGAGTAAAATAGAAGTCACGTACGTAGACACAGTGTTCAGTATATACATATGTACAATGTTCGATGCAGAATAGAGTAACTGAGTTACCATACAATATACAATATACTATGCAATATACTAATATACAATACTATATAGTGCAAAGCAGAAATGGGATGAGGTACAATTTAGGTGCAATTTACAGTAAGGTGTACTGAGGTATGGGTTGTAGTGCAAATCCTTTACCAATAAATATAAAGTGTGTTTAGGTGTTCTAAAGTGTGGAGAGTGGGTGCTGCAGTGTGTTGTTTGTTTAAAGTGAGTGTGTGCGTGTGGATGTGTGTGTTGTGAGTGCATTTGATGGTTGTTGTGTAGTGTTTATTGTTCGTTGAGCAGCCTGATGGCCTGGGGATAGAAGCTTCTTCTGAGTCTTTCTGTGCTTGCCATGAGACTCCGGTATCGCTTGCCTGACCGCAGCAGTTCAAAGAGGCAGTTGTTTGGGTGGCTGGAGTCCTTAATAATTCTCTTAGCCTTACCCCTGCACCGCTTGTTGTAAATGTTCTGGAGAGTGGGAAGCCCCCTCCTATTGTGCGTTCGGCTGAACGTGCCACTCTCTGTAGTCTGCTTTGGTCTTGTGCGGTGCTATTCCCAAACCAGGAGGTGATATTGCCAGTCAGGATGCTCTCTATTGTGCATGAGTAGAAGTTCTTAAGGATCTTCTGATTGACTTGGAACTTCCTTAGGCGTCTGAGGAAGTAGAGGCGTTGCCGTGCCTTCTTCACAACACTGTCAATGTGTGAGGTCCATGTCAAGTCCTCGGATATGTGGACTCCGAGGTACTTAAAACTGTTCACTCTCTCAACCGGTGCCCCGTTGATGCTGAGGGGGCTGTAGTCCCTGACCCCCGACCTCCTAAAGTCCACAATCATCTCCTTTGTTTTGCTGATGTTCAGGGAGAGGCTGTTCTCTTGACACCATCCCGCTAGAACCTTGACCTCCTCCAGGTAGGCCCTCTCGTCGTTTGCAGAGATCAGGCCCACTACTACTGTGTCGTCAGCAAATTTGATGATTGTGTTGTTGTTCAGCTGTGCCACACAGTCATGTGTGTACAGGGAGTAGAGGAGGGGACTCAGAACACAGCCCTGGGGGGCCCCTATGTTGAGAGTGATGGATGAGGAGGTGCAGTTGCCTGCTCTCACCACCTGGGGTCTGCCCGTCAGGAAGTCCAAGACCCACTGGCAGAAGTCATAGTTCAAGCCCAGGTCCCTGAGCTTGGCTATGAGTTTGGAGGGGACTATGGTATTGAATGCTGAGCTGTAGTCGATGAACAGCATTCTCACATAGTTCCCCTGCCTCTTGTCCAGGTGTGATGCTGCTGTGTGCAGCACATGGGCTATGGCGTCCTCCGTGGACCGGTTGGGGCGGTATGCAAATTGCAGGGGGTCCAGGTTGATGGGGAGGGAGGAGCAGATGTAGCCCTTTACTAGCTTCTCAAAGGACTTCATGGCTATGGAGGTGAGAGCTACAGGGCGGTAGTCGTTGAGGCAAGCAGGCTTGGATTTTTTGGGTACAGGGATAATGGTGGACTTCTTCAGACAGGTGGGGATGACAGCCTGTTCCAAGGACAGGTTAAATATGTCAGTGAATACCGGGGCCAGTTGGTTGGCACAGACTTTTAGGACGCGGCCGGGGATGCCGTCCGGTCCTGCTGCCTTCCTGATATTCACTTTCTTAAAGGTCCTCCTCACCTCATGTTCTGTTACCCTGAACACTGAGTCTCCATCAGCAGTGTCCCCCCCCCCCTCCATTGCAGTGGATTGTAGGCTGGTGTTGTTATTACCAGCCTCAAACCTTGCATAGAAGGTATTGAGATCATTTGCTAAGGAGATGTCACTGTTCAGTTTGAGGGAGGTGCCTTTGTAATCTGTCATCGTGCATCAGGTGCTGAATGACGTGGCGGTAAAGGAATCTGAATCTGTAAACGTCTGCACTAGTAAGTTGTAGAGAGGGGCTGGCCACAACGCACAGACACATGTTGTAGAGAGGGGCTGGCCACAACGCACAGACACATGTTGTAGAGAGGGGCTGGCCACAACGCACAGACACATGTTGTAGAGAGGGGCTGGCCACAACGCACAGACACATGTAGTAGAGAGGGGCTGGCCACAACGCACAGACACATGTTGTAGAGAGGGGCTGGCCACAACACATGTTGTAGAGGGGCTGGCCACAGACACATGTTGTAGAGAGGGGCTGGCCACAGACACATGTTGTAGAGGGGCTGGCCACAACACATGTTGTAGAGAGGGGCTGGCTACAGACACATGTTGTAGAGAGGCTGGCCACAACACATGTTGTAGAGAGGGGCTGGCCACAGACACATGTTGTAGAGGGGCTGGCCACAGACACATGTTGTAGAGGGGCTGGCCACAGACACATGTTGTAGAGGGGCTGGCCACAGACACATGTTGTAGAGGGGCTGGCCACAGACACATGTTGTAGAAAGGAGCTGGCCACAGACACATGTTGTAGAGGGGCTGGCCACAGACACATGTTGTAGAGAGGGGCTGGCCACAACACATGTTGTAGAGAGGGGCTGGCCACAACACATGTTGTAGAGGGGCTGGCCACATACACATGTTGTAGAGGGGCTGGCCACAGACACATGTTGTAGAGGGACTGGCCACAGACACATGTTGTAGAGGGGCTGGCCACAGACACATGTTGTAGAGGGGCTGGCCACAGACACATGTAGTAGAGAGGGGCTGGCCACAACACATGTTGTAGAGGGGGGCTGGCCACAGACACATGTTGTAGAGAGGGGCTGGCCACAGACACATGTTGTAGAGAGGGGCTGGCCACAGACACATGTTGTAGAGGGGCTGGCCACAGACACATGTTGTAGTGGGGCTGGCCACAGACACATGTTGTAGTGGGGCTGGCCACAGACACATGTTGTAGAGGGGCTGGCCACAACACATGTTGTAGAGGGGCTGGCCACAACACATGTTGTAGAGAGGGGCTGGTCACAACACATGTTGTAGAGGGGGGCTGGCCACAGACACATGTTGTAGAGAGGGGCTGGCCACAACACATGTTGTAGAGAGGGGCTGGCCACAACACATGTTGTAGAGAGGGGCTGGCCACAGACACATGTTGTAGAGAGGGGCTGGCCACAACACATGTTGTAGAGAGGGGCTGGCCACAACACATGTTGTAGAGAGGGGCTGGCCACAGACACATGTAGTAGAGAGGGGCTGGCCACAGACACATGTTGTAGAGAGGGGCTGGCCACAACACATGTTGTAGAGAGGTGCTGGCCACAACACATGTTGTAGAGAGGGGCTGGCCACAGACACATGTTGTAGAGGGGCTGGCCACAGACACATGTTGTAGAGAGGGGCTGGCCACAGACACATGTTGTAGAGGTGCTGGCTACAGACACATGTTGTAGAGAGGGGCTGGCCACAGACACATGTTGTAGAGGGGCTGGCTACAGACACATGTTGTAGAGAGGCTGGCCACAACACATGTTGTAGAGAGGGGCTGGCCACAGACACATGTTGTAGAGGGGCTGGCCACAGACACATGTAGTAGAGGGGCTGGCCACAGACACATGTTGTAGAGGGGCTGGCCACAGACACATGTTGTAGAAAGGGGCTGGCCACAGACACATGTTGTAGAGGGGCTGGCCACAACACATGTTGTAGAGAGGGGCTGGCTACAGACACATGTTGTAGAGGGGCTGGCCACAGACACATGTTGTAGAGGGGCTGGCCACAGACACATGTTGTAGAGGGGCTGGCCACAACACATGTTGTAGAGAGGGGCTGGCCACAGACACATGTTGTAGAGAGGGGCTGGCCACAACACATGTTGTAGAGGGGCTGGCCACAGACACATGTTGTAGAGAGGGGCTGGCCACAACACATGTTGTAGAGAAGGGCTGGCCACAGACACATGTTGTAGAGGGGCTGGCCACAGACACATGTTGTAGAGAGGGGCTGGCCACAGACACATGTTGTAGAGGGGCTGGCCACAGACACATGTTGTAGAGGGGCTGGCCACAGACACATGTTGTAGAGGGGGGCTGGCCACAGACACATGTTGTAGAGGGGCTGGCCACAGACACATGTAGTAGAGGGGCTGGCCACAGACACATGTTGTAGAGAGGGGCTGGCCACAGACACATGTTGTAGAGGGGCTGGCCACAGACACATGTTGTAGAGGGGGGCTGGCCACAGACACATGTTGTAGAGAGGGGCTGGCCACAGACACATGTTGTAGAGGGGCTGGCCACAACACATGTTGTAGAGAGAGGCTGGCCACAGACACATGTATTAGAGGGGCTGGCCACAGACACATGTTGTAGAGGGGGGCTGGCCACAACACATGTTGTAGAGGGGCTGGCCACAGACACATGTAGTAGAGGGGCTGGCCACAGACACATGTTGTAGAGAGGGGCTGGCCACAGACACATGTTGTAGAGGGGCTGGCCACAGACACATGTTGTAGAGGGGGGCTGGCCACAGACACATGTTGTAGAGGGGCTGGCCACAGACACATGTTGTAGAGGGGCTGGCCACAGACACATGTTGTAGAGGGGCTGGCCACAGACACATGTTGTAGAGAGGGGCTGGCCACAACACATGTTGTAGAGGGGCTGGCCACAGACACATGTTGTAGAGAGGGGCTGGCCACAGACACATGTTGTAGAGGGGCTGGCCACAGACACATGTTGTAGAGGGGCTGGCCACAGACACATGTTGTAGAGGGGCTGGCCACAACACATGTTGTAGAGAGCTGGCCACAGACACATGTTGTAGAGAGGGGCTGGCCACAGACACATGTTGTAGAGAGGCTGGCCACAGACACATGTTGTAGAGAGGGGCTGGCCACAACACATGTTGTAGAGGGGCTGGCCACAGACACATGTTGTAGAGAGGGGCTGGCCACAGACACATGTTGTAGAGGGGCTGGCCACAACACATGTTGTAGAGGGGCTGGCCACAGACACATGTTGTAGAGAGGGGCTGGCCACAGACACATGTTGTAGAGAGGCTGGCCACAACACATGTTGTAGAGAGGGGCTGGCCACAACACATGTTGTAGAGGGGCTGGCCACAGACACATGTTGTAGAGGGGCTGGCCACAACACATGTTGTAGAGAGGGGCTGGCCACAACACATGTTGTAGAGAGGGGCTGGCCACAGACACATGTTGTAGAGGGGCTGGCCACAGACACATGTTGTAGAGGGGCTGGCCACAGACACATGTTGTAGAGGGGCTGGCCACAGACACATGTTGTAGAGGGGCTGGCCACAGACACATGTTGTAGAGGGGCTGGCCACAGACACATGTTGTAGAGGGGCTGGCCACAACACATGTTGTAGAGGGGCTGGCCACAACACATGTTGTAGAGGGGCTGGCCACAGACACATGTTGTAGAGAGGCTGGCCACAGACACATGTAGTAGAGGGGCTGGCCACAGACACATGTTGTAGAGGGGCTGGCCACAACACATGTTGTAGAGAGGGGCTGGCCACAACACATGTTGTAGAGGGGCTGGCCACAACACATGTTGTAGAGAGGGGCTGGCCACAACACATGTTGTAGAGAGGCTGGCCACAACACATGTTGTAGAGAGGCTGGCCACAACACATGTTGTAGAGAGGCTGGCCACAACACATGTTGTAGAGAGGGGCTGGCCACAACACATGTTGTAGAGAGGGGCTGGCCACAACACATGTTGTAGAGAGGCTGGCCACAACACATGTTGTAGAGAGGGGCTGGCCACAACGCACAGACACATGTTGTAGAGGGGCTGGCCACAGACACATGTTGTAGAGAGGCTGGCCACAGACACATGTTGTAGAGAGGGGCTGGCCACAACGCACAGACACATGTTGTAGAGGGGCTGGCCACAGACACATGTTGTAGAGAGGCTGGCCACAGACACATGTTGTAGAGGGGCTGGCCACAGACACATGTTGTAGAGGGGCTGGCCACAGACACATGTTGTAGAGGGGCTGGCCACAACACATGTTGTAGAGAGGCTGGCCACAACACATGTTGTAGAGAGGGGCTGGCCACAACACATGTTGTAGAGAGGCTGGCCACAACACATGTTGTAGAGAGGGGCTGGCCACAACGCACAGACACATGTTGTAGAGGGGCTGGCCACAGACACATGTAGTAGAGGGGCTGGCCACAGACACATGTAGTAGAGGGGCTGGCCACAGACACATGTTGTAGAGGGGCTGGCCACAGACACATGTTGTAGAGGGGCTGGCCACAACACATGTTGTAGAGAGGGGCTGGCCACAGACACATGTAGTAGAGAGGCTGGCCACAACACATGTTGTAGAGGGGCTGGCCACAACACATGTTGTAGAGGGGCTGGCCACAGACACATGTTGTAGAGGGGCTGGCCACAACACATGTTGTAGAGGGGCTGGCCACAGCCACATGTTGTAGAGGGGCTGGCCACAGACACATGTAGTAGAGGGGCTGGCCACAGACACATGTTGTAGAGAGGGGCTGGCCACAACACATGTTGTAGAGGGGCTGGCCACAGACACATGTTGTAGAGAGGGGCTGGCCACAACACATGTTGTAGAGGGGCTGGCCACAACACATGTTGTAGAGGGGCTGGCCACAGACACATGTTGTAGAGAGGCTGGCCACAACACATGTTGTAGAGAGGCTGGCCACAACACATGTTGTAGAGGGGCTGGCCACAACACATGTAGTAGAGAGGGGCTGGCCACAGACACATGTTGTAGAGGGGCTGGCCACAGACACATGTTGTAGAGGGGCTGGCCACAGACACATGTTGTAGAGGGGCTGGCCACAGACACATGTAGTAGAGGGGCTGGCCACAGACACGTGTTGTAGAGGGGGGCTGGCCACAACACATGTTGTAGAGGGGCTGGCCACAACACATGTAGTAGAGAGGCTGGCCACAGACACATGTTGTAGAGGGGCTGGCCACAACACATGTTGTAGAGGGGCTGGCCACAACACATGTAGTAGAGAGGGGCTGGCCACAGACACATGTTGTAGAGGGGCTGGCCACAGACACATGTTGTAGAGAGGGGCTGGCCACAACACATGTTGTAGAGAGGCTGGCCACAGACACATGTTGTAGAGAGGGGCTGGCCACAGACACATGTTGTAGAGGGGCTGGCCACAGACACATGTTGTAGAGAGGCTGGCCACAGACACATGTGGTAGAGAGGCTGGCCACAGACACATGTTGTAGAGGGGCTGGCCACAACACATGTTGTAGAGGGGCTGGCCACAACACATGTTGTAGAGAGGCTGGCCACAGACACATGTTGTAGAGAGGGGCTGGCCACAACACATGTTGTAGAGAGGGGCTGGCCACAACACATGTTGTAGAGGGGCTGGCCACAGACACATGTTGTAGAGGGGCTGGCCACAGACACATGTTGTAGAGAGGCTGGCCACAACACATGTTGTAGAGAGGCTGGCCACAGACACATGTTGTAGAGGGGGGCTGGCCACAGACACATGTTGTAGAGGGGCTGGCCACAACACATGTTGTAGAGAGGCTGGCCACAGACACATGTTGTAGAGGGGCTGGCCACAACACATGTTGTAGAGAGGCTGGCCACAACACATGTTGTAGAGGGGCTGGCCACAACACATGTTGTAGAGGGGCTGGCCACAGACACATGTTGTAGAGGGGCTGGCCACAGACACATGTTGTAGAGAGGGGCTGGCCACAGACACATGTTGTAGAGGGGCTGGCCACAACACATGTTGTAGAGGGGCTGGTCACAGACACATGTTGTAGAGAGGGGCTGGCCACAACACATGTTGTAGAGGGGCTGGCCACAACACATGTTGTAGAGGGGCTGGCCACAGAAACATGTTGTAGAGGGGCTGGCCACAGACACATGTTGTAGAGGGGCTGGCCACAGACACATGTTGTAGAGGGGCTGGCCACAACACATGTTGTAGAGAGGGGCTGGCCACAGACACATGTTGTAGAGAGGGGCTGGCCACAACACATGTTGTAGAGGGGCTGGCCACAGAAACATGTTGTAGAGGGGCTGGCCACAGACACATGTTGTAGAGGGGCTGGCCACAGACACATGTTGTAGAGGGGCTGGCCACAGACACATGTTGTAGAGAGGGGCTGGCCACAACACATGTTGTAGAGGGGCTGGCCACAGACACATGTTGTAGAGAGGGGCTGGCCACAGACACATGTTGTAGAGGGGCTGGCCACAGACACATGTTGTAGAGGGGCTGGCCACAGACACATGTTGTAGAGGGGCTGGCCACAGACACATGTTGTAGAGGGGCTGGCCACAACACATGTTGTAGAGAGGGGCTGGCCACAACACATGTTGTAGAGAGGGGCTGGCCACAACACATGTTGTAGAGAGGCTGGCCACAGACACATGTTGTAGAGAGGTGCTGGCCACCGACACATGTTGTAGAGGGGCTGGCCACAGACACATGTTGTAGAGGGGCTGGCCACAACACATGTTGTAGAGGGGCTGGCCACAACACATGTAGTAGAGGGGCTGGCCACAGACACATGTTGTAGAGGGGCTGGCCACAGACACATGTTGTAGAGGGGCTGGCCACAACGCACAGACACATGTTGTAGAGAGGGGCTGGCCACAACACATGTTGTAGAGAGGGGCTGGCCACAGACACATGTTGTAGAGGGGGGCTGGCCACAACACATGTAGTAGAGGGGCTGGCCACAACACATGTTGTAGAGGGGCTGGCCACAACACATGTAGTAGAGGGGCTGGCCACAGACACATGTTGTAGAGGGGCTGGCCACAACACATGTTGTAGAGGGGCTGGCCACAACACATGTTGTAGAGAGGGGCTGGCCACAACACATGTTGTAGAGAGGGGCTGGCCACAACACATGTTGTAGAGGGGCTGGCCACAGACACATGTTGTAGATGGGCTGGCCACAGACACATGTTGTAGAGGGGCTGGCCACAGACACATGTTGTAGAGGGGCTGGCCACAACACATGTTGTAGAGGGGCTGGCCACAACACATGTAGTAGAGGGGCTGGCCACAACACATGTTGTAGAGGGGCTGGCCACAGACACATGTTGTAGAGGGGCTGGCCACAACACATGTTGTAGAGGGGCTGGCCACAACACATGTTGTAGAGAGGCTGGCCACAACACATGTTGTAGAGGGGCTGGCCACAACACATGTTGTAGAGAGGGGCTGGCCACAGACACATGTAGTAGAGAGGCTGGCCACAACACATGTAGTAGAGGGGCTGGCCACAACACATGTTGTAGAGGGGCTGGCCACAGACACATGTAGTAGAGAGGCTGGCCACAACACATGTAGTAGAGGGGCTGGCCACAACACATGTTGTAGAGGGGCTGGCCACAGACACATGTTGTAGAGGGGCTGGCCACAACACATGTTGTAGAGAGGCTGGCCACAGACACATGTTGTAGAGGGGCTGGCCACAGACACATGTTGTAGAGGGGCTGGCCACAGACACATGTAGTAGAGGGGCTGGCCACAGACACATGTTGTAGAGAGGGGCTGGCCACAACACATGTTGTAGAGAGGGGCTGGCCACAACACATGTTGTAGAGGGGCTGGCCACAACACATGTTGTAGAGGGGCTGGCCACAGACACATGTTGTAAAGGGGCTGGCCACAACACATGTAGTAGAGAGGGGCTGGCCACAACGCACAGACACATGTTGTAGAGAGGGGCTGGCCACAGACACATGTTGTAGAGAGGGGCTGGCCACAACACATGTTGTAGAGAGGGGCTGGCCACAGACACATGTTGTAGAGAGGGGCTGGCCACAACACATGTTGTAGAGAGGGGCTGGCCACAGACACATGTTGTAGAGGGGCTGGCCACAACACATGTTGTAGAGAGGGGCTGGCCACAACACATGTTGTAGAGAGGCTGGCCACAGACACATGTTGTAGAGGGGCTGGCCACAGACACATGTTGTAGAAAGGGCCACAACACATGTTGTAGAGAGGGGCTGGCCACAGACACATGTTGTAGAGGGGCTGGCCACAACACATGTTGTAGAGGGGCTGGCCACAGACACATGTTGTAGAGAGGCTGGCCACAACACATGTTGTAGAGGGGCTGGCCACAGACACATGTTGTAGAGGGGCTGGCCACAACACATGTTGTAGAGGGGCTGGCCACAGACACATGTTGTAGAGAGGGGCTGGCCACAGACACATGTTGAGATTGTGATACATTTCACTGGAGAGCAAACCGAGACCAGTCAGAATACATCCTGAGCATCCCGTCTCGGAAAAGCACATTTATCAGTTTTTGCAAAGGATTTACGATTGCCCATTGTCTGCTATTGTAATAATAATAATAATAATAATAATAATAATAATAATAATAATAATAATAATAATAATAATAATAATAATAATAATAATAATAATAATAATAATAATAATAATAATAATAATAATAATAATAATAATAATAATAATAATAATAATAATAATAATAATAATAATAATAAACTTTAATTGTATATCATACAGAAACTTCAGCTCAAAGTGCAGACATATAAAATCACAGTTTTTCACATTAGGATCTAACATCACAACAGGCCACCTAGTTTATGGTTTGATTCAGTTTTAAATAGACAATAATAAAAAGAGTAAGATCAAATAGACAGAGTAAAATAGTGCAATAGTGCAGTGCAATAAAATAGTAGAATAGAATAGACATAAAATGAGCACATAAAAAGTGCAGACATAAAATCCGTTTTTTTACAGTGCAATAAAATTGTTCTGGATCACCGTTTAACAGTTTAAAGTCATCTACTGTAGCCCAGGGAGATCATGCAGGGCTCAATTGTAGCTAGCTCAATACTGGACTGATCAATTATAGAGAACAGACCACAAATAGGGTCTAAGGTAAAAAATTGTAAAATAGTAAAAAACATAGTTATTCTAAGTAACAGAGTTCCCACTTTTGCTAAAGCACAGTTTTCAGACTTGACATAGCCTTTTTTATCTGTGTTAAACTTAAGCATTACATCACGCACAGGAGTGTGTTATACTCATTAGATCACGCCTAGGGGTGGTTGTTAGGCCCGACGCGCAGCGGATATCTGATATGTCATAAATGTATAGATGTAGCAGTACTGTCTATCTGTATGTCATGTACAGTATGATATGTTATGATGAGTTGAAAATGGGGGACCCTGATGTGAACAAGACGAAAGTCTTTCTCTGGTCTGCATCCCCTTAACAATTGTGTGTATTGAGCCGTACTGTATTGTACCCATTCTGCAATCTGTTAATACAATTTTCAATCAATCAATCAATAAAATCCAATGGTCTGACAAAAAAAATTAAATAAAAGATCGACAGTAATCTTTTTTTTTTTTTTTTAAAGTCTGTGATTTTTCTTTTGTTTCACAATGGGTCATGACAAACCAATTACATAATCCAACATCATAGCTGTCAACATTGGGATTGTAAAATAAGGGAGATTTACCTGCGAGGGATGGTGGGGGGGGGGGGGGGGGGGGTGAAGGGGATTGGTCAAATCAGTTGCGCAATAGTCACTTTTGGTGATTTGTTTCTATACAATTCACTTATATGACATTTAGGTATGACACAGGACTACAAAAGGATTTAGTATAGAAATGTGTCAACAGACTAAAGCAGGGAACCACAATATTTTTGTGAGGTTTTGTCCGCTGCCCACCCACTCGCTCTGTTCCTTTAAGGTATTTCGGTTAATTAATTGCATTCTCCTCTCCACACGCTTCTTCCTATAGATGCCGTTTGATTGGTGCTCTCCCTACCACACGCTTCTGGAGCAATGATCAATTTCATCCCGCAGCTGTCACAGCTTGTCATTAAGCACCCCTTGGCTTTAAATACCCTGATCTCCCTATTATTGATGTTGGATCGTTCTGAAATATTCCCTGCATTTGCCTGTTCCTTCCGTCGCTGCTTTCCCTGTTCTTTGCCTCCCAGGACACTCGAGAAATATTCCGTTTGGAGAACCTGCTTCCCCGTTACGAAGCGGTCGCCTTGTTTTGATCCGCCCGCTTCACGCGCTGCGCTCTGGTGAGTTTTTGCAAACAGTCTTTTTGGATCTATCGTTTTTTGTGTGTGTTAAAGCACTGAAGAGATCCTGTTTTCGTTCAGACTGTTTTCACCTTTTTTGTCTGTTGGATTTTCACTTTTGGATTACCTAATTGTTTTCACTCTGGACACTGCTCACTGTGTGTTTCACACCGAAGATTCTGTCACTTGGATTTATTGTTTGGACAATTCACTTCACCAGTCACCTGTCAGTTTTCAATTGTGCACTGAGCTAATTCAGACTCTCTCTCTCCCTATCCGCCTCCACCCGGAGTATATGCTGGGAGGATCTGCAGAGCGGCTCAGACGTCACGGACAAATTCCACAGCGTAACCTTCCGGGAGAAGCTGCAGAGCAGCAAACATTCCTCACATGCCTGTTTCCCAGTTTGTTCTGTTCACCACCAGATTCATTCTTGTTACTCAGTAAATAAACACGCCCTTGATTTTGGCTAACTCTGAAACAACTCTCTGTGCCGTTTGCGTTTGGGGTCGGTGTCAAACCATAACAATTTTGCATACAAATTATGCTTAGCAGAATGTAATATCATAACTGTATATTATTTTTCTTGCAATTGAGCCAATTTCCCTTAGGTACGGTTCTGAGGTGTGTGTTCAACAGAATGTAGTATCAAAAACACGTTCACAAAAAGTATGGGTTACTGAATGCTGAATCATTAAGCCATTGTAAGACCTTACCTGTGTCCCTGTATCACTTGTCTCTGCTGCCCTTTGACTAAAAAACGTCCCTATGTCCCTTTTCCTTTTTTTCTTTTTTTGGTGGCATATTTGAGTTAGTCACCTAGTAAAAGTGACATAATTGACTATATCAAAACATGCTAGGGCTGTACCGAATAGTTCTGTTGTGGAATATTTAAAATGAGCCATGACAGTAAGCTGTAGAATTTGAGATCGAGTCAGTTGTTATAAAAATATAGAAACAGCAGTGTTTATGAGGTTTTGAAAAGCAAAATGCATATTTTTCACAAAATGAAGCAATGAGACACTAGACGATGTTAGTGTGAAAAGTAATTCGGTTGTGGGAGGGATCTGGGGTCACGTGGAGTGTGTTATACGAAATAACAACGTCTAACTTATTATATCACAAACATTGTCCAATAAAATAATATAGCTGTAAACATAAACACTCAGACAGCCCATGGATCACAAGGGGATTACAGAATGCATGTAAAAAGAAAAATACACTATATAGAGAATTTATAAAACATAGAACTAAAGAGGCAGAAAATAAATATAAGAAATATAAAAATAAGTTGACTAATATTATGAGAAGATGTAAGAAGGATCATTATAGTAGAATATTAGATAACAACAAATATAATATTAAAGGTGTTTGGAAGATATTAAATGGTATTATCAGGAATGGATCAAGACAAATAAACTATCCTCAGTATTTTATGGAAAATGATAAAACTATTAGCAATATGGATGATGTGGTTAACAACTTTAATAGATTTTTTGTAAATATTGGACCAGAATTAGCGGGAAAAATCCCAGATCCAGTGACTCCTGAAGACATAAAAGACAATTATATTGAAAGAAATCCTAGTTCAATGTTTCTGGAAGCGGTAGATGAAAATGAAATTATAGAAACTACTAATACATGTAAAAACAAGACATCTACAGACAGTAATGAAATAGATATGAAAATAGTAAAAAATGTCATTAGTGGGATTTCAAAACCACTCACGCACATCTGCAATTTATCATTCAAAACTGGTCGATTTCCAAATAAAATGAAAATAGCAAAAGTCATACCTCTGTTCAAGACTGGAGATAAACACCACTTCACAAATTATAGGCCTGTTTCTCTACTTCCTCAGTTTTCAAAAATATTAGAAAAACTCTTCAACAACAGATTAGATAAATTCATTGATAAACATAATTTACTCACCGATAGCCAGTATGGATTCAGAACACACCGGTCAACATCACTAGCATTAATAGAACTCATTGAAAAAATCACAAATTCCATAGATCAAAAAAACATTTAGCTGGAGTATTCATTGACCTAAAAAAAGCATTTGATACTATTAATCATGATATATTAATCAGGAAATTGGGGAGATATGGGATCAGGGGGGTAGTATTGGACTGGGTGCGAAGCTATCTAAATAAAAGACAACAATTTGTGACAATGAGAGATTATAAATCTGAATGTTTGGACATTGCTTGTGGTGTCCCCCAGGGGTCAGTGTTGGGTCCAAAACTGTTCATCTTGTACATTAACGAGATATGTAAAGTATCCAATATATTTAAATGTATTTTATTTGCGGATGACACTAATCTTTTTTTTTCTGGTGAGAATGTCTAGCAGCTTTTAGAGGTCATCACATCTGAAATGAAGAAATTGAAGGAATGGTTTGATAGAAACAAATTATCATTGAACTTGAGCAAAACTAAAATTATGTTGTTTGGAAACTGTAGATTGGATACTCAGGTACAAGTTAAAATAAATGATATGATTATTGAAAGAGTTTATGAAAATAAATTCCTATGTGTAATAATAGACCATAAAATCTGTTGGAAACCTCACATAAAACATGTCCAATCTAAACTCTCACGAAGCATTTCAGTCATGAGTAAAGTAAAGCACATTCTGGATAGAAAATCACTCTACATTCTCTACTGTTCACTAGTTTTACCATATTTAAATTACTGTGCTTAAGTCTGGGGAAACAATTATAAGTCTACACTACAACCACTTTTTAAACTCCAAAAAAAGGGCCATAAGGATAGTTCACATTGCAGGTTATCGTGATCACACTAACATATTGTTTTTGGAGTCAAAGACATTGAAGTTAAATGATCTTGTGGAATTTAAAACGGCACAATTAATGTATAAAGCAAAAGGTCATGCACTTCCAAGAAACATTCAAGAATTGTTCTTTGATAAGGAGGGGGGTTATAATCTGAGGGGAGAACACAATTTAAAAGTGCTAAATGTACGCACTACCATGAGAAGACACTGCATCTCGATATGTGGAGTGAAACTGTGGAACAGTCTAAATGTGGTGCTAAAGAAATGTCCAAACATGAGACAATTTAAACTGATGTATAAGGAAATTATGTTCACAAGGTACAGGGATGAGGAAGGGACTTGATATTCACGGGTGTTTACATTTTTATTTTATTTCTTTCATGTTTTACATATATAGTTTTTGTTTTTTTGTTTTGCATATATATATATATATATTTTTTTTTTTATGTTTTAAAATAGTACACTCATTTGAGTAGTGGAAAAGGGGTAGGATTAAATAAGTGTATACTTCTTCCTACTCCTTTTCGAACATGTAGATTGAGTTGTGTTTTGCTTTTGTTATTGTTTGTTTGTATTCATTGCATGTTCGAAATAAAGATTTCAAATCAAATGAAAAATCAAATCAAACTTGACTGTTTCAGCCAATCAGAATCAAGAAATTTGCATGCCATTGTATAATAGTCGGTTGTATCCATGATGTCAAACTACAGTGTGTTTTGTATCCATTTCAAATTACAGTGATGTACCCAGGGTTCGAATAATCATCTGAGAGCTATGGGGGCCCCCTGATTTTTTTTTTTTTACTATTATTTTCCTGAAATTGTGGCTGTTTTCGAAGTCATATTTAGAGGAATATCTCATTAGAATTTGTCTAATACTAAGTAATAATGACATCACACAACAGTCTAATCATTAGACTATTGTGTGATGTCATTATTCAGTCTCATTCTTAACCATCAATATTTGTTCATTTTCTTACTCACCTCTGATATATAATGCCATATTTACTTATGTGCATTTTGCATCTGATAAAATACAACAATTTAATTTGAAAAATGAGACAAAATGTATGAACTTGAATTAACATTTATTTGTCTCTGCACTTATAAATCAAAAACTAACAAAATAATCGAATGGAAAAAAACAGCAGCATTCATCAGGATACAGTAAGTAACATTATCATCTGATAATAAAATGAACATAAAAGCTGCCCTCTAGTGGCCGGCGATAAACTCTTCATACTTGTATAAATCAAAATAAATAATGTTATAAACAAATGTGCACAGGTAATCAAGCAATTCTGCATCTGTGCCCTTATCAAGTTCAACAAGGTCAAGAAAAACATTGTCCACATCTCCATCCCCAGTGACATCACATCTGACATAAATGATCATGTAAGCTTTTCCATGAATTGTGCTTTCATCCAGTGTTATACTAATACGTGAATCCTGCGATTTGACATGAGAAAATTTTTTTTTTTCATCTCTGTGGCAATGTGCTCTATGATCTGTGCACAAGAATGATCGGATCGGTGAGCTGGCCCGACTGTCGCACCGTTCCACTCATTAAGTGTCATAAGGGGGTTCAATTTGGTATAAGGCAACCTTTCTTTAGCGACAGTATATGCTGCCCTGAATGAACTGGCTGTCTCCTTGAGCAAAGCAGATGTGATTTCGCTCACTTTTCTTGGAAGCACTTCCTTCTGGGTTTGACATTCTATAGCTTGCTTATGAGCAACGCTATCACTGTGCAAGTATATTTTCTTCCTCAACTTCTTGCTCTGAGAGCTAGTCACAGTCCCATTCATCCACTGCTCTGCCAAATGGGCTCCAAATGATTTATTTAACAATATCTTGGCGTTTTTACATGGAAGGCAGCCAATGCATCCCTCCATGGCAAATAACCAGCTATATTTATTTTTCCAAAATATCCACTGACTCGGACCCCAGCATTGTGGTGGTTGAGTCAAGGGCGTAGCTGTAAATTCTGGGCCCCATGAAAGAATGTATTAATGGGCCCCCAATTAATGCGAGCGCGCGTCAGCGCGCAAGCGATTTTTTTTGCCCATTTATTTATTGATGAAAACGCATAATATGGTTTTTACCTATACATTCGGATCAGCAGTTCAGCACCTGCACTGTTGGTGGGTGAGCCTAGTAAAGGATGTCGCATTGCGTTCATCTTCAATGAATGGACCAATGCAATAGTCTACCAAAGAACCGTTACGAAGCGGTCGCCTTGTTTTGATCCGCCCGCTTCACGCGCTGCGCTCTGGTGAGTTTTTGCAAACAGTCTTTTTGGATCTATCGTTTTTTGTGTGTGTTAAAGCACTGAAGAGATCCTGTTTTCGTTCAGACTGTTTTCACCTTTTTTGTCTGTTGGATTTTCACTTTTGGATTACCTAATTGTTTTCACTCTGGACACTGCTCACTGTGTGTTTCACACCGAAGATTCTGTCACTTGGATTTATTGTTTGGACAATTCACTTCACCAGTCACCTGTCAGTTTTCAATTGTGCACTGAGCTAACTCGGACTCTCTCTCTCCCTATCCGCCTCCACCCGGAGTATATGCTGGGAGGATCTGCAGAGCGGCTCAGACGTCACGGACAAATTCCACAACGTAACCTTCCGGGAGAAGCTGCAGAGCAGCAAACATTCCTCACATGCCTGTTTCCCAGTTTGTTCTGTTCACCACCAGATTCATTCTTGTTACTCAGTAAATAAACACGCCCTTGATTTTGGCTAACTCTGAAACAACTCTCTCTGTGCCGTTTGCGTTTGGGGTCGGTGTCAAACCATAACATTACGATCCAACCAATAGAGACCAGAGAGAGTCAGAACAGCATTAGCAGGCCAGATTGAGTTAACCAAGGATCACAGCCAACAGCTAGACAGGGCTGCGGCTGCAGTACAGGAACTCCGAGAGCAGGTCCAGCCTATTCAGGGGTCCCTGGGCGCTCTGGCAAGCCAGCAGTCAAGTATTCTCCTCCACCTACACACGCTGAGTGACACCGTTAACGCCTTGCTTGTACCCCCACTTCCTTCAGGAACCTTGGCCGGAGCATCACCCGCAGCCCTGGCAGGCCCCGCGCTTCCCGATCCCGCACCTCGGGAGCCCCGTCTCTCCGAACCACGGCTGTTCGACGGCAACTTCGAGGATTGTGCCACATTCATCATGCAATGTGAGTTGGTTTTTCGTCATCAACCCAGTCGTTTCACTTCAAGAGGAGCCCAAGTGGCCTATATGACTAACTTGCTCTCAGGCCGGGCAGCCCAGTGGGTCACTTCCTCCTGGGCAATGGAGGCAGACTTCTGTTTCTCCTACCCAGACTTCGTGGCTGAGCTCCGCAGGGTGTTCCACCATCCAGCCCGTGGTCTGGACCCTGGAGCCCGGTTGGGAACCTTCCGGCAGGGCAGCGGCGGGGTTACCGACTACGTGCTGGAGTTCAGACTGGCGGCGGTGGAGAGCGGTTGGAACGACCAAGCACTTCGTCTTACCTTCACGAGGGGGCTCAGCGACGCAGTCAGGGACCAGCTCGCGACCCGTGAAGAACCTGAGTCCCTCGAGGACCTGTTCAGCCTCGCCATTCGCATCGACGGACGCCTCCAGGAGAGAAGACGTGAGAGAACCCGACAGGGACCTCCTGAGGTACTCCGGACCCCCCGTACTCGTGACGGTACTGCTGGTCGCCCTGCTCCCAACACAACTGGTGGTTTTTTTCCCTCCCGTTCGGTACCCGAGGAGGAACCCATGCAGCTGGGACGTTCTCATCTGAGCCAAGCTGAACGGGAGGCGAGGTTCAGGTCCGGCCTTTGCCTCTACTGCAGTCGGGAGGGACACCGAATTGCCAACTGCCCCACCCGGCCAAAAGACCAGGCTCGCCGGGACCCCGGGAGATCCTGGTGAGCCGTTTTTCTCATTCCCAGAGCCGTGCACCACCTGGCCATCTGATGAGCGTCACCCTGGCCTGGGCGGACCAACGGGCCACGGTGGAGGCACTCATTGACTCGGGGGCAGACGAGAGTTTCCTCGACTTCGAGTTTGCTACCCGGGCCAACATTCCACTTGAGGACCTAGTGAGGCCTTTGGAGATATTCGCATTGGACCAACACCGCCTGGCTGACATCTCTCAACGCACCTGCCCTGTCCTGCTGACCATTGCTGGTAACCACATTGAGAGACTCCAGTTCCTTATCACCAGATCCCCTCTTGTCCCAGTAGTCCTGGGCCGGCCCTGGCTCGCGCTGCACGAGCCCCACATCGCCTGTTCCTCCGGTACCATCAAGGGCTGGAGCTCCTCCTGTCATGCCCAGTGTCTTCAGGCGGCGTCCTGTCCCCCGCCCCGGAGGTCCGTTGGTGAGCCGCCTCCAGACCTTTCGACCATACCCCCCGAGTACCACGACCTCATGGAGGTTTTCAGTAAGTCCAGGGCTCAGGCCCTTCCACCCCACCGGCCTTACGACTGTGCCATCGACCTCCGCTCGGGGGCTCCCCTTCCCGGCAGCCGCCTCTACAGTCTGACCATTCCGGAGAAGGCGGCGATGGATCAATACATCTCTGAGTCCTTGGAAGCAGGACTCATTCGGCCTTCCTCCTCCCCTGTGGCGGCCGGTTTCTTCTTTGTTGGGAAGAAGGACGGGGACCTTCGACCCTGCATCGACTATCGCCAGCTCAACGAGATCACCATTAAGAACAAGTATCCTCTACCTCTCATGAACTCCACTTTCGAGCCTCTCACCCAGGCTACCGTCTTTACCAAGCTGGACCTCCGGAGTGCCTACCATCTAGTCCGTATCCGTGAGGGCGATGAATGGAAGACCGCCTTCAAGACTCCCAGGGGCCACTACGAGTACCTGGTGATGCCGTTCGGCCTCACCAACGCTCCGGCGGTATTCCAGGCGCTCATGAACGACGTCCTTCGTGACATGCTGGAGGAGTTTGTGGTAGTGTACCTGGACGACATCCTCATCTTCTCCAAGACCCTCGAGGAGCACATCCAGCATGTCCGCCGTGTGCTGGAGCGCCTCCTCCACAATCGGCTCTTCGTCAAGGCGGAGAAGTGCCGATTCCACTCCGACTCCGTCGATTACCTGGGCTTCATCGTGGAGAAGGGCTTGACCCGAGCTGATCCTCGCAAGATCCAAGCAGTGGAGGAATGGCCTGAACCCACCTCTCGGAAGGAGTTACAGAGTTTCCTCGGGTTCGCCAACTTCTACCGAAGGTTCATCCGGAACTACAGTCAAGTGGCGGAACCGCTTACCAGACTGACCTCTCCCGCCCTGCCATTCGACTGGTCCCCAGCGGCGTGTGCTGCGTTCCGCTCCCTCAAGAAGAGGTTCACTTCCGCCCCGATCTTGCTCCATCCAGACCCCAAGAGACAGTTCATCGTTGAGGTGGACGCCTCGGATACTGGACTGGGAGCTATCTTATCCCAGCGATCGGCAACGGACCAGAAGGTACATCCGTGCGCCTTCTACTCGCGTCGGTTCCTCCCTGCCGAGAGGAACTATGACATCGGCAATCGGGAGCTGCTGGCGGTCGTGGCTGCTTTGGAGGAGTGGCGTCATTGGCTTGAGGGGGCCGAGGAGCCGTTTACCATTTGGACGGACCACAAGAACCTGACGTACATCCGTGCTTCCAAGCGCCTCAACGGCCGGCAGGCAAGATGGGCCAGCTTCCTCAGTCGGTTCGACTTCTCGCTGACGTTTCGCCCTGGTTCCCGCAACACGAAGGCCGACTCCCTGTCCCGGTTACACTCCAAGGGGGCTCCAACCACTGAGGACCCGACTCCCATCCTCCCGGAGGCCAGGGTGGTAGGAGTCGTCACCTTGGGCATCGAGGGGGTGGTAAGGCGTGCCCTACGCTTCCATCGCGCTCCAAGCAATGTACCGGTTCATCGTCTCTTCGTCCCCGACTCAGTCCGGTCCCGGGTCCTCCAGTGGGGCCATACCAGCCGGTTTGCCTGCCACCCGGGCGTTCATCGCACGTTCTCCTTCCTGGCTCGTCGATTCTGGTGGCCCACCATGAGGAACGACGTCAAGGAGTTTGTACTGGCCTGCGCGGTCTGCGCCCGCAGCAAGGCCTCCCACCAGGCACCCTCCGGGCTGTTACAGCCACTTCCCATTCCGAGCCGTCCTTGGTCACATGTGGCGCTGGACTTCGTCACAGGTCTTCCCTCCTCCCAGGGGAACACGTGCCTTCTGACCGTGGTGGATCGATTCAGCAAGGGGGTTCACCTCGTGGCCCTTCCCAAGCTTCCCTCAGCGGCCGAGACGGCGGACCTCCTGACACACCACGTGTTTCGCCTCCATGGTTTTCCCCAGGACATCGTCTCGGACCGGGGGCCCCAGTTCACTTCCCAGGTATGGCAGGCTTTTTGCAAGGGATTGGGGGCGACGGTCAGTCTTTCCTCTGGTTATCATCCCCAGACTAACGGACAAACGGAGAGGATGAACCAGAGCGTGGAGTCTGCTCTTCGGTGTGTGGCTGCCGAGAGACCAGCTTCTTGGAGCCGTTTCCTTCCCTGGGTCGAGTACTCCATCAACTCCATGGTCAGTTCCGCCACCGGCCTCTCACCCTTTGAGATATCCCTGGGCTACCAACCCCCTCTTTTCCCTGCACAGGAGACGGAGGTGGCAGTTCCTTCCGTGCAGGACCACCTCAACCGGTGCCGTCGGGTCTGGGAGATCGCCAGGACCGCGCTGCTCCGGTCATCAGAGCGCGCCTGTCGTGGGGCTGACCGGCGCCGGGTTCCTGCGCCGACGTACCACCCTGGGCAGAGGGTGTGGCTTTCCGCGAGGGACCTCCCGCTTCGGTCCTCGGCCAAGAAACTTAACCCCCGGTTCGTCGGACCTTTCGAGGTTCTGAAGGTACTCAGTCCGGCGGCGGTGCGTCTTAAACTTCCTGCGTCCATGCACATTCACCCCGTTTTCCATGTGTCCCGGGTTAAGCCTGTCTCCCTCAGTCCCCTGATGCCTCCTGCTCCGGATCCACCTCCTCCCAAGATGGTGGACGGTCACCCCCAGTGGCAGGTCCGCCGGTTGATGGGCGTTCGACGGCGGGGTCGGGGGTTCCAGCACCTGGTGGACTGGGAGGGTTACGGCCCGGAGGAACGGAGCTGGGTCTCCCGCCAGCTCATCGTGGATCCCGGCCTGATCACAAACTTCCATCGTGCCCATCCGGGCGAGCCGGGTCGGCCTGGTCGCCGGGTGGCTCCCGTGGAGGGGGGGGTACTGTGAGGTTTTGTCCGCTGCCCACCCACTCGCTCCCACTCGCTCTGTTCCTTTAAGGTATTTTCGGTTAATTAATTGCATTCTCCCTATTATTGATGTTGGATCGTTCTGAAATATTCCCTGCATTTGCCTGTTCCTTCCGTCGCTGCTTTCCCTGTTCTTTGCCTCCCAGGACACTCGAGAAATATTCCGTTTGGAGAACCTGCTTCCCCGTTACGAAGCGGTCGCCTTGTTTTGATCCGCCCGCTTTCACGCGCTGCGCTCTGGTGAGTTTTTGCAAACAGTCTTTTTGGATCTATCGTTTTTCGTGTGTGTTAAAGCACTGAAGAGATCCTGTTTTCGTTCAGACTGTTTTCACCTTTTTTGTCTGTTGGATTTTCACTTTTGGATTACCTAATTGTTTTCACTCTGGACACTGCTCACTGTGTGTTTCACACCGAAGATTCTGTCACTTGGATTTATTGTTTGGACAATTCACTTCACCAGTCACCTGTCAGTTTTCAATTGTGCACTGAGCTAACTCAGACTCTCTCTCTCCCTATCCGCCTCCACCCGGAGTATATGCTGGGAGGATCTGCAGAGCGGCTCAGACGTCACGGACAAATTCCACAACGTAACCTTCCGGGAGAAGCTGCAGAGCAGCAAACATTCCTCACATGCCTGTTTCCCAGTTTGTTCTGTTCACCACCAGATTCATTCTTGTTACTCAGTAAATAAACACGCCCTTGATTTTGGCTAACTCTGAAACAACTCTCTCTGTGCCGTTTGCGTTTGGGGTCGGTGTCAAACCATAACAATTTTGCATACAAATTATGCTTAGCAGAATGTAATATCATAACTGTATATTATTTTGCTTGCAATTGAGCCAATTTCCCTTAGGTACGGTTCTGAGGTGTGTGTTCAACAGAATGTAGTATCAAAAACACGTTCACAAAAAGTATGGGTTACTGAATGCTGAATCATTAAGCCATTGTAAGACCTTACCTGTGTCCCTGTATCACTTGTCTCTGCTGCCCTTTGACTAAAAAACGTCCCTATGTCCCTTTTCCTTTTTTTGGTGGCATATTTGAGTTAGTCACCTAGTAAAAGTGACATAATTGACTATATCAAAACATGCTAGGGCTGTACCGAATAGTTCTGTTGTGGAATATTTAAAATGAGCCATGACAGTAAGCTGTAGAATTTGAGATCGAGTCAGTTGTTATAAAAATATAGAAACAACAGTGTTTATGAGGTTTTGAAAAGCAAAATGCATATTTTTCACAAAATGAAGCAATGAGACACTAGACGATGTTAGTGTGAAAAGTAATTCGGTTGTGGGAGGGATCTGGGGTCACGTGGAGTGTGTTATACGAAATAACAACGTCTAACTTATTATATCACAAACATTGTCCAATAAAATAATATAGCAGTAAACATAAACACTCAGACAGCCCATGGATCACAAGGGGATTACAGAATGCATGTAAAAAGAAAAATACACTATATAGAGAATTTATAAAACATAGAACTAAAGAGGCAGAAAATAAATATAAGAAATATAAAAATAAGTTGACTAATATTATGAGAAGATGTAAGAAGGATCATTATAGTAGAATATTAGATAACAACAAATATAATATTAAAGGTGTTTGGAAGATATTAAATGGTATTATCAGGAATGGATCAAGACAAATAAACTATCCTCAGTATTTTATGGAAAATGATAAAACTATTAGCAATATGGATGATGTGGTTAACAACTTTAATAGATTTTTTGTAAATATTGGACCAGAATTAGCGGGAAAAATCCCAGATCCAGTGACTCCTGAAGACATAAAAGACAATTATATTGAAAGAAATCCTAGTTCAATGTTTCTGGAAGCGGTAGATGAAAATGAAATTATAGAAACTACTAATACATGTAAAAACAAGACATCTACAGACAGTAATGAAATAGATATGAAAATAGTAAAAAATGTCATTAGTGGGATTTCAAAACCACTCACGCACATCTGCAATTTATCATTCAAAACTGGTCGATTTCCAAATAAAATGAAAATAGCAAAAGTCATACCTCTGTTCAAGACTGGAGATAAACACCACTTCACAAATTATAGGCCTGTTTCTCTACTTCCTCAGTTTTCAAAAATATTAGAAAAACTCTTCAACAACAGATTAGATAAATTCATTGATAAACATAATTTACTCACCGATAGCCAGTATGGATTCAGAACACACCGGTCAACATCACTAGCATTAATAGAACTCATTGAAAAAATCACAAATTCCATAGATCAAAAAAACATTTAGCTGGAGTATTCATTGACCTAAAAAAAGCATTTGATACTATTAATCATGATATATTAATCAGGAAATTGGGGAGATATGGGATCAGGGGGGTAGTATTGGACTGGGTGCGAAGCTATCTAAATAAAAGACAACAATTTGTGACAATGAGAGATTATAAATCTGAATGTTTGGACATTGCTTGTGGTGTCCCCCAGGGGTCAGTGTTGGGTCCAAAACTGTTCATCTTGTACATTAACGAGATATGTAAAGTATCCAATATATTTAAATGTATTTTATTTGCGGATGACACTAATCTTTTTTTTTCTGGTGAGAATGTCTAGCAGCTTTTAGAGGTCATCACATCTGAAATGAAGAAATTGAAGGAATGGTTTGATAGAAACAAATTATCATTGAACTTGAGCAAAACTAAAATTATGTTGTTTGGAAACTGTAGATTGGATACTCAGGTACAAGTTAAAATAAATGATATGATTATTGAAAGAGTTTATGAAAATAAATTCCTATGTGTAATAATAGACCATAAAATCTGTTGGAAACCTCACATAAAACATGTCCAATCTAAACTCTCACGAAGCATTTCAGTCATGAGTAAAGTAAAGCACATTCTGGATAGAAAATCACTCTACATTCTCTACTGTTCACTAGTTTTACCATATTTAAATTACTGTGCTTAAGTCTGGGGAAACAATTATAAGTCTACACTACAACCACTTTTTAAACTCCAAAAAAGGGCCATAAGGATAGTTCACATTGCAGGTTATCGTGATCACACTAACATATTGTTTTTGGAGTTGTCGTGGAAATATTATCATGTCATTATGGATCTGTGTTGTTTTATCATGTCATACAGCTTGAGTTTCAGTCTGACCAGATTTACTGGTTAATGTGTGTATGTCTCTTTAAGATTACTCTATCATTCTCTCTCAGTCGTAACGAAGTTGCTGTTTCTACCAGCCATAGAGCCATAACCCAAGGTCATGGGAACTGTAAGATGGAGCTGTTTTTCCTTCCAGGCTTAGCCATAACATAGTCATATTATTAATTTCTCTAACCAGCCATTTTGTTTTCTTCTACGTCATTTCATGTATTCAATTGTATGTCTGACCAGGCCTCTGGGTCAGTCCCTGTCAGACGCTAGGGGGTAAACATGTCTGTCTCTGGCGGGTGACTGGCCTGGCAGCGTGGCCACGCTGTCATGAACTTTCTTTATTAAATAAACCTTCTTATTATTATTAATAATGACTCAGAATGATTAATGTAAACGGCTCATCGTTTGTCCTTTAATAATTCCCATTACAGAGTCAAAGACATTGAAGTTAAATGATCTTGTGGAATTTAAAACGGCACAATTAATGTATAAAGCAAAAGGTCATGCACTTCCAAGAAACATTCAAGAATTGTTCTTTGATAAGGAGGGGGGTTATAATCTGAGGGGAGAACACAATTTAAAAGTGCTAAATGTACGCACTACCATGAGAAGACACTGCATCTCGATATGTGGAGTGAAACTGTGGAACAGTCTAAATGTGGTGCTAAAGAAATGTCCAAACATGAGACAATTTAAACTGATGTACAGTATAAGGAAATGATGTTCACAAGGTACAGGGATGAGGAAGGGACTTGATATTCACGGGTGTTTACATTTTTATTTTATTTCTTTCATGTTTTACATATATAGTTTTTGTTTTTTTGTTTTGCATATATATATATATATTTTTTTTTTATGTTTTAAAATAGTACACTCATTTGAGTAGTGGAAAAGGGGTAGGATTAAATAAGTGTATACTTCTTCCTACTCCTTTTCGAACATGTAGATTGAGTTGTGTTTTGCTTTTGTTATTGTTTGTTTGTATTCATTGCATGTTCGAAATAAAGATTTCAAATCAAATGAAAAATCAAATCAAACTTGACTGTTTCAGCCAATCAGAATCAAGAAATGGTTTTCATGGAATGTGTTCGAACAGGATTCCTGGTCTGAAAACAGTTCTCCGACCGTCATTTCAGACTTTACACAAACAAAACTGCTGATCTGACCCGTGATCTTAATTTTAACTAGAACTAAGATGAGGGAACATTATTACTCCAGTTTTAGCTTCACTGCATTGGCTCCCGGTTGTTTTTAGGATTGATTTTAAAATTCTCTTGCTTGTTTTTAAAGCTCTTAATGGTCTGGCACCGTCCTACCTCTGCGACTGCCTACATAGATATGTTCCAAACCGCCCCCTCAGGTCCTCTAGTGAGGACCTGCTCGAGGTGCCTACAATGAAATATAAAAAATATGGCGAAGCAGCCTTTTTGTTTCTATGGGCCGACGGCTTGGAATAATCTCCCACTACATATAAAACAGGCAGCCTCTGTGGATAGCTTTAAAGCACAGCTCAAGACCTATTTTTATACTCTTGCTTTTAGCCGATTTTAAAATCCCTGTTGTCATTAATGCTTTTTAGTTATTTTCTTAATACCTAATTCATTTTACACCATCGACACCATCAAATGCAGACGCAGTTGTTCTGTGGCTCCGCTGTCAGCCCAAATAAAGTTATTATTATTATCGCCGGCAGCCGGCAGGTCTGTGGTCTGATTGCACTGATGAGTGCAGCTGTGCATATGCTGAGCTTAGCTTTCGTGACTGCGATCTAAATACTTGATTGTGATTGGTCAATAGCGCTAGTTACCCGTATCACCGGTGATTATTGACCAATTGACCAATCACAATCAAGCATTTCGGCGAATGTTAAAACGCCATGTAATAATTATGGTTAACCCCTCTTGGAGGCATGACTTTGACTATACAGTTTGCTATTTATGGTTAACCCCTCTTGGAGGCATGAATTTGACTATAAAGATAGTCAGCTATGCAGGACTGCCAATATCAACAGTGATGAAAGTAAAGAGCTTATCTTTCTCAGTCTTAACCACGCTGTACTTAAGTGAGTTGATTCCATCTTTGTCAATTTTTTTTCTGGTTTCCGCTATTAGAGCAAACCTCTTCTTATTGTTCTCATTGTGAAAGTCTCTCGTATGCCTGATCATCCTGTATTTGCCAACTTGATGGTTTGGCCGAGAGAGGGACATGCCACGGAGTGAAGTGCGTTTGTACATTTCGTCGTCCTCACCTCCCCAACCCCAGAATCGATTGGGGAAACCATTGACCTTCAAGAACTGTTCTTTAGACAGAGCTGTAACTCCACCAAATATGTTTTTATAAGGCAGCTTGAAACTAAACTTGTCCACAGCCACAGACAGGTGGCGAGGCTGGCTGAAACATCTGTAGATGTTGCGGTCGTCCATGGGAACCAGGTCCACGTCACTGAAGACAAAACAATCGTAGTCGTCCTCCCTCAGGGCCTCGACGAAGCCCACGTTCATCAGCTTGGCTCTGTTGAACGTCCCGTTGCCGTGCTGGTCGATGACGTAGATGCCGTAGTCCAGCTGCTGGCGCTGCAGGATAGGATGGAGGTAGTGCAGCCAGTACTTCAGGTGGTGGAACCGGTTGCGAAACGGGATGATGACCGCCACCTTCTGTCGGGCGATGCAGTCTTGGGGTTTGTATCGCCCTCCGGCCCGGAGATCAGGGTTCTCCCTCCTGACTGAGTCTAATGTCAGTGGCTTGTTGAAAGCCACTGCCAATGGTCCCAACAGATGAGGAGAGGTTTCAGGGCAGGGCTGCAAGTTTGCCAACACCTGGGTCTTTTGCGTTTGATTTTCACGCTGACTTATATAAATATAATTAACACTAATATCACTCACGTACAGCCAGTAGAATGTGAAACAAAGCATAACAGCCAGTCCTGCTCCTTTGGAGAATTGTGTCCACATCTTCAATGTCCTGAGTATTTGGTCCTGATTTGATCCAATGTCTACTAATCCTGTACTAAGTGACATTTATCTTAAAGATGTAACATATCTGAGGCTGTAGAAGTGGTGTAGCACTACAAGACGTCCCACCACTCTCCGCCTAAACCATGTCTCACAGCAGTGGATACAGACTTCTCTTAAATACTGGAACCCCTTGCTTAGAGAGACTGAACCGGTTTGACAAAGGAGAGAGAGAGGGAGCCAAGCAGAGGCCACAGTCTTCTCTTAACCCTTGTGCCTTGTTAAGTAACTGACAGAGTTGTCACGTTAGTGCATGAAAAGATTGCATCACGTTCAAGGTCATAAAAAACTTAATTTGTAATATTTCGTTCCAATTCTTTTTTTATGAATACCAATATGAACCTAACTCAACATATCTATCAAAAAATCCAAATATTTCCATGTGTAGGGTTATGGTTAGGGTTAGGGTTAGGGTTGGGGTTAGGGGTAGGGTTAGGGTTGGGGTTGGGGTTAGGGGTAGGGTTAGGGTTGGGGTTAGGGTTAGGGTTAGGGTTAGGGTTAGGGTTAGGGTTAGGGTTGGGGTTGGGGTTAGGGTTAGGTTAGGGGACTGTTGAGCAAGTGTTGGGGTGGGCACGGGCACAGGGATGAGATTTTACCTTCTCCTAATCTTTCTGTCTGGGTAACCCTAACCCTAACCCTAACCCCCTAATGGCAAGAAATAAACCACTATGGATGGTTTGAAAGCTAATATTGTTAACTTTTGTGTTAGAGGGTTTCAAAATCTAATCTTTTCAAATTCTGTGAATATATGGAAAATAAGCAAACGGACACAATTTCATGACATAATAATCAACACAGCCATCGTTGTACACAGAAACACAAAAAAATATAGGCAAAAAACACAAAATAGTCGCTAAGGGGGCAGAAGGGTTAATGAATTGAACTACTTCCTTAGAGAGACTGAACCTGTTTGACAAGACAATGGTTTATACTGAAGTCCAAACCGTTTGTTGAAAAAGGGGGTACCAACCCTATCCTATGATTTCCACTAGGTTCCTAATGTTTTTCTGTATTTTCTGTTTCAATGTTTTTCTGTATACAGGTCCTACATATGATTATCCATTACACATGTATAGGAGAAACGTGAATAAATGTGGAGAAACATAACAAATGCAGTTGCTTCCAAGCAGGTTAACAATTAACACCAGAACACCATTACCACTCTGTGGCATCACGTATACTAATGCTGAGCAGGCCTAGTTGACCTCAAACTTGGATCAAGATGGCAAGAGGAAAAGATCTAAGTGGTTTCATTATAGACAGATTTCTTGACCACGTCAGACTCAGTGTCTCATCATGCACATCAAGGAGGCAAAAAGCATGAACTTAAAGCCCACTGCTCAACAAACACAAACACCTGCTGCATTTCACTACAACAGTAAATCAAAAGTGCAATAATAAATGATTTTGTTAAATGTATAAACTTGTATCCTGCTACTAAACAAAACATTCCTGAGTGCTTCATATCCATAACATGCA
Source organism: Notolepis coatsorum (assembly GCF_963971535.1). Classification (NCBI taxonomy): domain Eukaryota; kingdom Metazoa; phylum Chordata; class Actinopteri; order Aulopiformes; family Paralepididae; genus Notolepis; species Notolepis coatsorum. Next base: position 97,367,074 of record NC_140176.1, on the reverse strand, counting down.
TTTCAGTGTTATTAGTGTTATCTGAACACTACAAAAGTAAACAAGTAGCCAAGTGCAATACTCATCAGGATAATGAATTCCTTTTTGTGCAATTCTACATGCCTCCCATTGACCCTTTATCAAACTGGCATGACATTCACCCTTCCCCCCACAGTGGGTCAATAATGGTTCTGTCTTTAATGAGACACTTGTGGTTTCTCCTGTTTACGCACAATAGAAGGAATGTCAACTTCAATGTTTGTGCATGCGATCTGCATCAGATGAAATAACGTTTCATTTTTGTGTGAGCACGTGCACGCGCGTGCGCGTACATCTGCTCAGAAAAGTGCTGGGACGGTGTGGTACCGCGTGGCATGACCACTGCACCCCTGATTATTAGTGACCCACAATAGATGGAAATTATGTTAGCGAACTTACCTGATGTATAATGCTCTCTGCTTTAGAAGCCCGGCGAATCCTGTGTTTCCCTTTCATTGCGGGTGCTCCATCGGTAACAACAGCGGACAGTTTATCAAACCCCCCATATTGCTGCACGGCACTTTCAACAGCGTTGAATATGTCCACACTAGGGCTGACCCATATTAGTCGAATAGTCGACTAATCGATCGAAAGGAGCCGTAGTCGACTGCCAATGTCGTAGTCGAATGCAAAAAATAAAAAAAAATAAAAGTATACTTTTTTTTTTACAATTCTTTTTTTTTTAATATTGGCCTGGGCCGCCAGTTGCCCCTCCCTGATCTAAACAATCAATCCATGTCAAAACTACATATGTAAAAGGTGAAAGGCTCATGATATCCAACCATTTTCATTTGAAACAACCTTTAGTCAGGAGCAGGCATCTTCATGGGACGGGGCAACCCCAGATATGTACTCGCTATTTGCATATCAATAGCGCCGGTCGTCAGGTGTGTTAAATACGTTCTCAGATACATTCACACCTAACTTGTTGTGAATGACATGTGTTACATTCCATTCGTAGAGGCAATTAGGCACTGTCTTTAGTCTGTGCTCAAGCGAGGGGACATTAAATGCGCATTCGAGGGAGCGTGCGTGCACGTGGCGCCATTAGGTGCGTGCAACCCCAGATGATTTCAATAACGCACCACTGGTCAGGAGTGTCATGGTTTCTCCATAGAGCTCCCTTTTTCAAGTTTCAAGTTTCAAGTTTCTTTAATAGTTGTCATACAGAAGTACAGAATACTTTCATACAAAATGCTTCTTACTGTTACGCTCCAGAGACTGTGCTAGACAAGATAGTATCAAATAACATAGTATAGCATGTAATTTAGAAGAAGAAAATGAGGTCACAGTGTTCGGTATAGACATATGTACAATGTTCTGAGTTACCATATAATATACAATACTATGCAGTGTACAGTGTATATGTACAGTACTATATAGTGCAAAGCAGAAATGGGATGAGGTACAGTTTAGTTTTAGTTTAGTTTTAGTCGGGAGTGTCATGGTTTCTTCATAGAGCTCCATTATACTTTTAGTCAGGGGAGTGTCATGGTTTCTTCATAGTTATACTTTTAGTCAGGGGAGTGTCATGGTTTCTCCATAGAGCTCCACTATACTTTTAGTCAGGGGAGTGTCATGGTTTCTCCATAGAGCTCCACTATACTTTTAGTCAGGGGAGTGCCATGGTTTCTCCATAGAGCTCCATTATACTGTTAGTCAGGGAAGTGTCATGGTTTCTCCATAGAGCTCCATTATACTTTTAGTCAGGGGAGTGCCATGGTTTCTCCATAGAGCTCCATTATACTGTTAGTCAGGGAAGTGTCATGGTTTCTCCATAGAGCTCCATTATACTTTTAGGCAGGGGAGTGTCATGGTTTCTCCATAGAGCTCCATTATACTTTTCTCACTAACCATTCGGGGTCGAATCACAGCCCGATCGCACCCAAATAAGGTGTGTCCGTCCTACTGAGAACACCCCACCTACCCAACCTCTTCCAATGTACAATTTCTTCCCCCTCAAATGTATATACTCTCTTTTTAGACTATTTTTGTATCACAAACAGTGCTGTATATTTGTAGATCTGGTATGTCATAAATGTCTAGATGTAACAGTACTGTCTATCTGTATGTCATGTTATGATGAATTGAAAATGGGGGACCCTGATGTAAACAAGATGAAAGTCTTTCTCTGGTCTGCATCCCCTTAACAATAGACCTGTCGCTAAACCACGCCCCAAATAGAATTTGTCCAATCATATCACAGCGAAAATCCTCGCTGGGAGAAAACTCGGACAACAACAGAAAAGCCATTTGTAGGGAGCATCAAACCAAACGTCTGTGATCGAAACCACTGTGAAGAGTTCAGTTTCTATGTTATTATCTACCTAATATCTGATGGTGAAACGCTGTGCGTGGGGTACCTGTAATTCGGACACCAGGTACCCTGAAAGACTGGATGGAGGAGTATATTTTCCGAAGCCCAAAAGAAAACTCGAGAAATGCAAGCGGTGGATTCTGTTGTGTCGTCGACCACATACACAAGTGAATGTGAAGACCATTACCAAGGACACTTATGTTTGCTCAAAGGTAAGGTCAATTCATAAAGACATAATATTTGACGGCATGTGTTAGAAACGTAGACCAAACTATTAGTTTGCTAACGTTTGACTTTGACTGCCAACTAGCTAGCGTATATCCAGCCCAGCTAGCTAACGTTAGCTGCCAGTTAGCCAGGTGCATAACAGTGGAAATGATGACCAACAAGGACAGTTATAGTTATAGTTTTAATGTAGTGACCACCATTGATAGTATAAAGAACTGGCTAACAGACAACAGGTTGTCACTGCATCTAGGCAACAAGACAGAATCCATATTAATGAGTTCAAAAATAAGGCAGTGAATGAGGACAGTGGCGTAACTCTCTCTCCAGGTGTGCAGGGGACAGATTTGTGGGCGTGGCGAGTGACGTCGCTGGGGGGGGTTAGTCTCTACCTAGATTTTTTTTTTAAATACCAGGGGTGCAATACCGCATTTTCCCAGGCGGTGGCGCCATTTCTCCATGTAAACGACACACTGAACTCATACATACAGAATTTCCATTGCATTCAGAGATCTCCAGGGTTCAAACAACCAAAACACAATTATCCTCCTCTAAACCAGTAGGAACGCCTTTCATCTCTGATGGCTCCCATTGTGAAATGTATTTACAATACAAGGATGTTACAATACTTCCATTGAATATGACAAGAACAACAACAAAAGCTATAGAAGTTATGTTTATTATTGGTCAAATTATTCATAGTCTTCCCCTCATGTAAATATTTTGGGTTTTTATCTTTTTAACCAGAGTTATACTGCAGTTTGTAACGTAATGGTCTTTGCTATGGCAAATTGCTCTTAGAAATGGGAGTCAAGCAAACTTGTTAAAGTGTACAGCATGTGAATCAAATGTGGGATTGTTGTGACAAAGCTACAGCATAGAATTCTAAAGAAGCAAATCAAAATCCTTACTCCTGATTCCCCCAAAACACAACACTGCAGTAAATGAACTCATGCTGAAATTCTTCTTTCAACATGAGATCACTGCAATAACCAGAGGAACGTGCCAAAAAAACAGGGTCCAACTCATCTGTGAACTAAAGAGCACTTTCAAGCATTTCTAATTGCCACTTCATCTGCAGAAAATGAAATGTCATGTTTATCTCCAATCCAGTTAAAAGAGTTTCTCACACCAAGAAAACCTATTTTATCTTTTAGTGGAATGAACATTGCCGGCATCAGAATACATTTGACTTCTGGTCTTCATATAATCTATCAACAAAACGGGGGGAACAGAATGAAGAACAATTAAAACAATTTGCGATCATGAAACGTTTGGAGTCTAGAATATCTGATGAGTAATCGGTAAACATTATTCTTTTAAGTATAATTTTCTTCTTCTATGTCACACACACACACACACACTGCTGGTGTCGTCACTGCTGCTGGTTTAGCTCTAGGCAAGGGCAAGAATGCAACCCCCATCTACTCCTCTTTGCATAATAATAGAACAGGTAGTCAGAAGAGGGGGGGGCATAACTGCATTCTGAAAAAATGCGGGGGACACATTCCAATGTGAGTTACGCCCCTGAATGAGGACAAACTTGTTATAACCACCGGAGGAACCTCTGGTGAACCTGGTGAACCTCTGGTGAACCTGGTGAACCTCTGGTGAACGATGAGTAATGTCTCTATGCACTTTGTTGATGACAATAATTGTTTTTAATGCACCAATGAGCATGAATGATGCTTTTTTTTATTAAAAAAAGAAAACTGAAAAATTAATACTACTACATGCACTTTAGATTATGCACTAAGAATGCTTGATGCACTTCTGATGCCATAGTGCCACTTGAAACCAGTAACAACAAGGGACAACGATGTAAATAAGTCCTGGACTTTCCGTTTTATCCCTGACAAGGCAAATACAAATGTTGATCTGTCAAAGTTGTTATGTTTGTTGTCAATAAAATCCACTTTGTGCTGCATTTTATGTATGAAAGATGCTCCATAAATGAACTATTATTATTATTATCTGTCTATGCTTAGCTAATACTCAGCTTTTTGTGTTTTTTTTCACAGAATGAGGTGTGCAGGACATGAGTGAGAATGAAAGAGGTCTGATTTATGTTTTTGGACTAAAGTGAGCATCATGGAATGTGTGCAGCTTTACAATCATGTCATTGATGAACTGAATATCTCTGTGAACTCTCTCAATATATCTCTTCTTGTAAAAAGTACAAAGTCACAGAAGTTGAGTCCGCTAAGTAGTAGTTGCCCTTGAATTTGGTAATAACAGTTGTGCCTCTCTGAGATGTGCATGTCTTCTCCGTCTTTACGCACATAGAAATCTTTTATGGCTGTGGCTGCCTCTGCTACCGTCATGTCCCTTGCTGCAAAGGGACATTTCACCTCAAGCAAGCCTGGGTTGGTCTGTGGGAGCTGCAACAGTGGGAGCTGCAGCGAGAGAAAAAATTAGAAACATCAAGGAGTAATTTGTCTCCTCTTATCCCTCTCTCCTCTCATTTCTTTCTCCCCTCATTCACCTCTCCCCCTCATCCCTCTCTCCTCATTCACCTCTCCCCCTCATCCCTCTCCCCTTATCCATCACCCCTCTTACTCCTCTCTCTTCTCTAAGAAGGTCAGGGTGCGGAGGAGCCTCCAGATGAGGAGCGCCGGCCTGTGGAGCAGGCTCCCCCAATGGAAGGTGGACAAGAGGAGCGAGATGAAAGAATGAGAAATCAACAAGCACAAATCGAATCACTGACTAGTATAAATACTGTTCTGAGACATAATCAAGTACCAAATAGATTAACACCAGAGGTCTTGCAGCACAGCCGTGTACCAGCCTATTTGAAATATGCCACTGGATTCACTTATGATCAATTCAACAATCTATGTACTGTGTTTAGTATACCTAGCAGTGAAACAGCACAGCAAACTTCAGTCCCATTGACATATAGCAGAAGTGATTGGCAAATTAACACAATGCCCCTGCGTGTGCAGCTCTTGCTTGTTCTTATGAAACTGAGACAAAATCATGATTTAAAAGATTTGGCATTTATGATTGATGAACGTAGTGTTGGTACTTTGTTCAACGCGTGGGTGGACTACATGTTCACAGTTCTAGGGGAACTACCCGCATGGCCTCATAGAGACATAATAATGGCACAAATGCCAGGAAAGTACAGAGAGGAATTTCCTACAACGATGGCAATATTAGACTGTACAGAGTTAAAAATTCAAACCCCAACTTCCAAAGCTACTCAACCTATAAGTCTGCAAACACATTGAAATCCCTCATAGCATGTGATCCACGAGGTTCTGTAATATTTTGTTCAACTCTTTTCACTGGATCTATGTCTGACAAAGAAATAGTTAGGCAGAGCAACTTTATTAAGCTAATGAAAAATCTGCTTAAACATGGCTATCTGCAGGAAGGGGATGGGCGTATGGTAGATAATGGATTTTTAATAAAAAATGACCTACAAGAAATTGGACTAGAAATAAACATCCCACCCTTCGTCAGAGGAAAAAGGCAGATGCCCTCTACAGATGTCTGCCTGACAAAAAAAAGTGGCTGAACACAGGATACATGTTGAACGTGCTATATCAAAGATAAAGACATTTAAAATGGTGTCAGAGAGGATCCCTAACATAACACAACCAATGGGGTAGTCCTTTCCACCTACTGCTACCTATAGGGGTCTGGTTAACGATGTAGCTTATAGGTGTGCCTCTCATATATATCTGTCTTATATATTTCCTCACTGATTCCTGACTCTTTCCTAAAGGCAGAAAGATACATGTTACGGTTAACTGTGTTATGCATAGTATTAACTATTCACTGTAGAAATGTATCGGATGTTGTGCCTAGGCTATTATTCTTTCACATCAAACTGCATGATGGTGCAAAATTTTTTTTTCAATAAACTGTGAATGAGCACCATTTTGCCTTTATTACCAAATGTATGTGTTTTTATTGTGCTTTGAAACGACCTGTTAGGAGTGTAGGTGGGGATCACTTTTGCCACCACTGCAGAGGTTATAGGCTGGCCTGCTACCTTCTTCCCTCTGCTGTGGCCGACTTGTACAGGAGGCAGTGTCTTCATTTTATGCACGAGAAATGTCTAAACTGTACATGAGCCCAATGATGTGTGCACAGTACCCTGGTGCCCTATGGTTTCAACAGAAATGAGAAGGGGAGAAAAGAAATAGGCTACTGTTTGAGAACACTGCTCGTACTAGCTGCTACTTGAATATAGCTCACCTCTCCACTAAAATGTATCAGCAATAGTAGTAATCATAGACAGGGCCGCCTCAGGGGGTGTGCGAGCAGTGCGGTCGCACAGGGCCTCGCGGGAAGGGGGGCCTCGCACAAAAAAAAAATATATATATATATATATATATATATATATATATTTTTTTTTTTTTTTTTTTTTTTTTTTTTTTGCGAGGCCCCCCTTCCCGCGAGGCCCTTTTTCATCACAGACCTAAATCTAGTTTTGCTTATATGCTTATATATTTCACATTAGACACGTTTGTAGAATGTGTCTGACTTGTTCCTGGCTCTGCGGCTCTGCAGATACACTATTGGAGGCAGCTCTGAGGCTCTGCAGCAGAATTGGTTTCAATGAGGGGAGGGGTTACAGGTAAGGTAGCGTCTGACTATTTTGCGCGTGCAGCATTGGAGGTTATGCCAGCCAAGGTGAAGAGGACATCGTTCGGCAGATGGACTGAAGATGAAAGTTGTTGCATGTTAGACAGTTCAGTCAGGCTAGCCATCCCGGCTAAAGACAGGGACAGCTAGTTAGCTTTAGCTACGTTATAATATTGAGTGCTAACGTGTGGTTCAGTCGGGATAGCCATGATGATGTCGGCTAGTAGCTAGCTTTGCTAAAGGCTAACTAGCGTTAGCTAACCTAGAGAGAGCATGTGCAGCATTGTTATGCCAAGATGAAGAGGACGGTCGTTCGGCAGATGAACTTCGTCAACTCCACGCGGTTGTCTCCATCCTCTTGGACGTTTGGTGAGTTTTTAATGCACTCTATTCTATTCCCGCCGTGGATATCTCTCTCTCTCTCTCTCTCTCTCTCTCTCTCTCTCTCTCTCTCTCTCTCTCTCTCTCTCTCTCTCTCTCTCTCTCTCTCTCTCGGGAACCAAACGGGCCGACTAGCTGTTGTAGTAGCTAACGGTGTGTGGCCTGGTGTCAGCACCTGGTGCGAGGGAGGTGAGCTTGGTGTTTCATTATGAGAATATCTCCATGCTCAAGTCGGCTATAGTCCGCGAGGGACTTGTTGCCGGCACCACTATGGTAAACACCACTCTGTAGTGGGACGTGTATTGCCTTCTTTTTCCCTTCTGTCTTCGTATGAGAAGAGGAAAACACAGCGGCTGTCTGAAGTGTTGGCCTGTATTGCTTTTCTCACGTTGTACAGTTTTTCAGTGGTAGCCGCATAGCTTGCTTCTGCGTTAGCTAATGGTTAGCGATAGCCGGGTTGAGCTAACTGTTAGCCAGTTAGCTGTTTAGCTACGACATTAGCTGCTCGTTTTCGCTCGGCTGGGAACGTTAGCTTGATGCTATCAGTTAGCCTAGAGTTAGCTGTTAGCTTGTCCTACGACCATTGACATTAGCCGTGAGAATAGCAGGCCCTGGCACTCTGACTACGACATCATCTTTGACAGAAGATGTAGTCGGGCCTGCACCATGACAAGGCCCCGGCCATAGCTTCTTTTGGTCCCGCCAGCGAGAGGCCTTTCGTCAACGTGGAAACCTGTGTTGCGGCCTTTCGCCTGCGTTCCTTGGTGCAGGTAAGATGTCCATTGCGGCAAGACCAGCCGCATTTCATTGTATACCTGTATGCCGTGACAATTAAAAATCTTGACTTGACTTGACTTGACTTGACTTGACTTACCCCACTCTTCCTTCCTTCCCCTCCCGAATGTTTTGTTAATAACAATGTTTTTTTCCAGGCAAAACATATGTTACTTCACAACATTTGGAGATACGACATGTGCTGTGTGTGAATTGTCTTGGTCGTTTGTGTAGCTTGAATAGCGTTGGCCAAAGCTGTGTGTGGCCTGGTGTCAGTACCTGGCTACTCTATTTGCAGTTAGCCTATTTAGCTGATGTCGGCCATTGGCTCCTTGCTACTTTGTTTTCTCTGGTATAGACCCTTTTCTCTTTGGATTTAAGTGTTGATCTTTGTCCTTTTGGATCTATGTATATTCATGTTGCCTTTGTGAAGTTATCTTTTCCTTCTGTTTTGTTCTTCCATTAAAAGTTGAATATCCTTTAGGGGCTCATCTTTGCTTATCTCTCTCATACATGCTCTCTCTCTAACACACACACACACACACACACACACATGCTCTCTCTCTCTAACACACAAACACACATACTCTCTCTCTCTCTCTCTCTCTAACACACACAGACATGCTCTATCTCTCTCTCTAACACACAAAATGACATGCTCTCTCTCTATATATTTCTCTCTCTTTCTAACACACATATACATGCTCTCTCTCTAACACACACACACAAACAGACATGCTCTCTCTCTATCTCTCTCTTTCTAACACACACAACTGTGCAGCGATAACACTGTATATTGACTGTAGAACGGGAGCTCTCTCTCGCTCTCTCTCTTGCTATATGTTGAATGTATCATGCCCAGCCTCGGGCAGCGCTATTATTTAAGAATATGTTGACTGTATGAAAAGAGGGGGGGGGGGGGGGGGGGCTCGCGTTTAAACCTCGCACAGGGCCTCGCATTTCTCCCAGGCGGCCCTGATCATAGATTATCGTCATAGTTCTTGTAATCTTCAATCAAGTCAACTGTAAGTAATGCTTGAGAGTAGCTAGCTGATTGATTGATTGATTGAAAACTTTATTAACAGATTGCAGAATGGGTACAATACAGTACAGCTCAATACACACAATTGTTAAGGGGATGCAGACCAGAGAAAGACTTTCGTCTTGTTTACATCAGGGTCCCCCATTTTAAATTCATCAGGACATATATGACATACATGACATACAGATAGACAGTACTGCTACATCTATACATTTATGACATACCAGATTTGCAAATACAGTACTGTTTGTGATACAAAAAGAGTCAAGAAAAGGGAGTATATACATTTGACGTAGAAACTGTACATTGGAGGAGGTTGGGTGGGGTTGTGTGGGGGGGGGGGGGGGGTTGGGTACATTGGGATATTGACAACCATACTGGGTAATTTACATTAGAGGTGGTTGGGGGGGGGGGGGGGGGGAGAAACACTGTATAAACAAGCAAAACTGTACATTGGGGGGGGGGGGACACACACACTGTACAAACAAGCCAAATTGTACATTGGAATATTGACAAAACCATACTAGGTAAATTACTGTACATTGGAGGGGGTTGGGTTAGGACATTTACAGGTATCGAATTGCAGTCTCCCGTAGGTGTCCCTTGAGAGTGGTTTTGGAAGTGGGTAGTGATTCACATTCCTTTACAGTTTTGGGTAGGGCGTTCCACATTGATGTGGCATAATTGCAAAACGTGTTTAGTCCCTTGTTTGAGCCGAATCTGGGTTTAACATGATTTGTAGAGCTCCCTCTGGTGTTGTGATCGTGGTATTCACTGACCTTTGGGAAGTATTTTGACATGTACATGGGTACCTTGGTCGTGTAGTGTATCACTATCTTGTAGACCAGGCCCATTGTAAGTTGCTGTACTCTGTTGTCTACTCTAAGCCATCCTAGGTTGTCAAAGTGGGCAGGGGTGAGGTGGGTTCTAGGAGTAAGGTCAAGCAGTAGCCTGACCAGTTTGTTTTGAGATGTTTGTAATTTTGTTTTTAGCGCCTTTGAGGTGCTTTGGTACCATGAGGTGCAAGCATAGTCGTAGTACCCTTGAATGAGTGCTCCTGCCAGAGTCTTCAGGGTATTCTTGTTTACCAGAGAGGAGATCCGGTACAAGAATCTAGTTCGTTGGTTGACTTTTTTTATTACATTGGATGCCATTTTCTCACAGGAGAGATTAGCCTCTAGGATGGAACCCAGGTAGGTAATTTCATCTTTCCTTGTGACAATATTGTCACCCTCTGTAACTGAGAAGCCCTTGCTGAGTTTGTTATTTGAACCGAAGAGAATGGACTCTGTTTTGCCCATGTGTAATGTGTTTGTTATCAGCGAGCCATATGCAGATTTTGCCTAGTTCCGAGCTGAGGGTTTTTTCAACCTGTAACTTGTTCTTGTCAGAGACCAGCAGGGCTGAGTCGTCCGCAAACAGGAACAAGTTGCAGTCACAAGCTGACGACATGTCATTTGCATAAATTAGGAACAGTAGCGGTCCTAGTATGCTTCCTTGTGGAACACCACAGCTCACTGTGAGGCGGGGGGGTAGGGTACCGTTTACCTCCACCATCTGTTCCCTCCCCTCAAGGTAGGGCTAACGTTATATATAGCTAATGCTTGCATCACCATGGAGGTCTAAGGTAAATGTGTATCTCATGAATGTACTTTTCCACTGCATATTGTAACCCTCTCTGTCTGCTTCTAGATGAAATATTTGTGTTATCTTTAAAAAACAGGTCTATTACCTGCTGTGGTAAATCTTCCGCGGCCTAGCCCCTTTCGTGACTGTGAAGCAAGGCTTGCATCACAGTCAGGAAAGGGGCTGCCTGCGGCCATCGTCAACAGTCATTCACGGTCGACTTTGTTTGTCCGACTTTTCAAAGGGGGCGTGGCTGAGCTATCTATTGTGTGTATTGAGCTGTACTGTATTGTACCCATTCTGCAATCTGTTAATAAAGTTTTCAATCAATCAATCACAAATGTAACACAAGACTTGATTGATTGATTGAAAACTTTATTAACAGATTGCAGAATGGGTACAATACAGTACAGCTCAATACACACAATTGTTAAGGGGATGCAGACCAGAGAAAGACTTTCGTCTTGTTTACATCAGGGTCCCCCATTTTCAATTCATCAGGACATATATGACATACATGACATACAGATAGTCAGTACTGCTACATCTATACATTTATGACATACCAGATTTTCAAATACAGTACTGTTTGTGATACAAAAGGAGTCAAGAAAAGGGAGTATATACATTTGACGTAGAAACTGTACATTGGAGGAGGTTGGGTGGGGGGGGTTGGGTACATTGGGATATTGACAACGATGTTGTGTATGTCGTAATTGTAAACAAGGAGAGAGAGAGAGAGAGAGAGAGAGAGAGAGAGAGAGAGAGAGAGAGAGAGAGAGAGAGAGAGAGAGAGCCCCCCCCTCATCCGCATGCGCAGTAGTGCAAAACAAGGTACACGCAACGAAGCCCCGCCCACGCGCAGTCAAACCTAGTCCACGCCACGAAGACCCGCCTCAAACCTAGTCCAAGCCCCGCCCAGACGTTGTGCTCTGTGGCTCTGCAGATATGCTATTGCTCCAAAGCGCTGTGAGGGGAGTGTTGTCTTTGTTTGGGCACAGATGCCCTCTAGTGGCTGTGAAGTGAACTCTTCAGGCAGGGTTTATGGCTCTCCAGTTTCAACAGTGCTGAGTGAATGAATGAATGAATGAAAACTTTATTTAACAGATTGCAGAATGGGTACAATACAGTACGGCTCAATACATACAATTGTTAAGGGGATGCAGACCTGAGAAAGACGTTTGTCTTGTTTCCATCAGGGTCCCCCGGACATGAGGACATGTCCGTTGCTCAGTTGTTCAGTTCCATTCAAGTGTCGCCATCACCTTCAACATTATGAGATAAAACAAGGAAAATAGTGCAGAATGCATTAAAAAAAAATTAATTCCCCTATATACTGTAAAAAATATTTTTTATCACGAATTATCTCAACTTGTATTTTCAAGTTGCATTGTTTGTTTTGTTGTTGGATCAACTAATAGGAGGGAGTGGATATTAAATATCAATACTTAATCAAATACTTATTTAGTTAGTTAGTTAGTTAGTTAATCAATTCCTACAAAAAAATAAAGCCAATGCAAAACTTTCTTGATTTAATCAACTAAATATTAGTAATGTTAAATTTTTTGTATTAATATTAGTCGATTCAACAACAAAATGAGGCAATGCAAAAGGGGCTACTTGAAAATATATATATAGTAAGTTGAGACAATTTGTGATTTAAATCCAGACAACTTGTGTGACTTAATTTCTTTCAGTGCACGGTAAATGAACCATCTCGTCTGTGTGTATAAAAAGAGGTACGAACCTTTAATGAGCCATCTTGTACAGCAGATGACAAGGTGCCATGAATTACAAATTCAAGGCAGATTCTGATGCAGCTCAATGAAAAACTGAATGCTGCTATGATGCCTGAATATCCCCAAGGGGATCAATAAAGGAATATCTTATCTTATCTTGTCTTATCTTAAATCTTTAGCAGGAGCGGAATGCCCTTCTTATAATGAGGTACCTCAGTTTTGACGGATATTGCCCTACTTTAATTGGAGATGATGGTAAACTCAAATTGACATGTTAATAATAATAATAATAATAATAATAATAATAATAATAATAATAATAATAATAATAATAATAATAATAATAATAATAATAATAATAATAATAATAATAATAATAATAATAATAATAATAATAATAATAATAATAATAATAATAATAATAATAATAATAATAATAAATTGTATTTGTATTTCAAGTTTCAAGTTTCAAGTTTCTTTAATAGTTGTCATACAGAAGTACAGAATACTTTTATACAAAATGCTTCTTACTGTTGCGCTCCAGAGACTGTGCAAGACAAGATAAGTATGAAATAAAATAACATAGTAAAATTAGAAGTAAAAAAAATGAGGTCACAGTGTTCAGTTTAGACATATGTACAATGTTCGATGCAGAATAGACGTAGTTACCATACAATATACAATACTGTGCAGTGTACTAATATACAATACTATATAGTGCAAGGCAGAAATGGAGAAATGGGACGAGGTGCAATTTAGGTACAATTCACAGTAGGTGTACGAGTTGTAGTGCAAATCCTTTATCAATAAATATAAAGTGTAAGTGTGTTTGTGTGATCTAAAGTGTGGAGAGTGGGTGCTGCAGTGTGTTGTTTGTTTGAGTGAGTGTGTGCGTGTGGGTGTGTGTGCTGTGTGCATTTGATGGTTGTTGCATAGTGATTATTGTTCGTTTAGCGATTATTGTTCGTTTAGCAGCCTGATGGCCTGGGGATAGAAGCTTCTTCTGAGTCTTTCTGTGCTCGCCTTAAGACTCCGGTATCGCTTGCCTGACCGCAGCAGTTCAAAGAGGCAGTTGTTCGGGTGGCTCGAGTCCTTAATAATTCTCTTAGCCTTCCCCTTGCACCGCTTGTTGTAAATGTTCTGGAGGGTGGGAAGCCCCCCTCCAATTGTGCGTTCGGCTGAACGTGTCACTCTTTGTAGTCTGCTACGGTCTTGTGCAGTGCTATTCCCAAACCAGGAGGTGATGTTGCACTTTTCGTTCACTAGGATCCCAAAGTGCTACAGGGTTAAAACATAGTTACAAAATAAAATAATTATTAATAAAAAATTAAATACAGAATAAAATACAAGAAAGAAATAATATCACAAGAAAAATAATAATAAAAAGCTAACAATCAAAGGCCTTTTGAAACAGGCTCTTTCAGGCCTGCTAAGAGTCCAAGCTCTGTGGTGCCCTCAGCTGGACGGGGAGGCTGGGTATGTTAATAACCACTCAGGTCATCTTTGGACCCAAGTCTGAGCTCCGCTGGGTTTCCCTGAAGCAGGCAATCAGTCAAACCATCATTCTGTCTATTGACTCCCAGCCGGCTCCCACCGTGCGCTGCGGGTTCGACCGCAGGCCCCACCACGCAGGGCCCAAGGGCAGGCTGTATAGACTTCCAATGGATATCCGGTGGTTTTTGAACTGGCATCCGTGTCGCTTGAAGGGTGACGACAACGACTGCGTAATAAATTAAAACGCGGTGCCACGTGCGAAAAAGCCTCGGGGGGGGGGGGGGGGGGGGGGGGGGGGGGATTGTTCAATACTGTGGTCGCTGCTCGCGATGCGTCGATGTGATGCTTTTTTCTCTCTATATCACAGGTACGCCGTCGCCATGCCGACACTTTCTTTAGGGTTACTGCGTGGAGCCGGAGCTGTGGATCTCTGAACTGCTGATGGGGAGAGGAATGAAGGCTGAGGTTCTTTACGAGGCAGGACCGGACTCAGGACTGGACTCAGGACCGGACTCAGGACCGGACTCAGGTCCGGACTCAGGACCGGACTCAGGTCCGGACTCAGGACCGGACTCAGGACCGGACTCAGGACCGGACTCAGGACCGGGCTCAGGACCGGACTCAGGACCGGACTCAGGACCGGACTCAGGACCGGACAGGGGACCGGATTCAGGACTGGACTCAGGACCGGACTCAGGACCGGACTCAGGACCGGACTGAGGACCGGACTCAGGACCGGACTCAGGACCGGACTCAGGACCGGACTCAGGACCGGCATGGACGAGGAGTGAACGGTACTTTTTAGTGTCTCTCTCTAGAGTCTCGGTGAACAGCGTGGTCCGCTGCCCCCCCCCCCCCCCCCCCTGGCTATTTGGAAACGTGAAGATACGACGACCATTGTTCAATCTATTCATAATGGCTAACAGTTTGCATGTGAATTCAATATAACAATAATCCCCCCCCCCCTCCCCCCTTCCCCGCCATTTTGGATCCGTTGAGGCGGTTGAACCGCTCTGGTCCTGGTCCTGTTGTTGACACAGAGGCTAAAATGACCTCTGAACCAGGTGTCGCCTTGCCAGTAAAAACCCTGCCTTCCACCACAAGCCCAGACAACCCGCCTCACAGCCTCCTCACTCGCATGCGACATGTGTGTGTGTGCGTGTGTACGTGTGTGTGTGTTTGTGTGCGTGTGTGTGCGCGCGCGGGTGTGTGTGTGTGTGTGTGTGTGTGTGCGGTTGTGTGTGTGTGTGTGACACATAGAGTGAGCAGTGTGAACCATACAGTAGTGTGCCCAGGTACATATGTGTGTGTGTGTGTGTGTCGGTGCGTGTACATGGGTGTTTATACGATCTCTTGTACGAGACAAGTGTGCACATGCTTCCACGCGTGCTTGTGCATGAGCGAGTTTGTGTGTTTGTTTTTCTCTCTCTCTCTCTCTCTCTCTCTCTCTCTCTCTCTCTCTCTCTCTCTCTCTCTCTCTCTCTCTCTCTCTCTCGTCGTGTGTAGTTTATCTTCATGCCTGAGCGTGTGTGTGTGTGTGTGTGTGTGTGTGTGTGTGTCTGGTGTGTGTGTGTGTGTCTGGTGTGTGTGTGTGTGTGTGAGAAAAGAAAAATCTAACCTACCTAACTAACCGTACTGTCATGCACTTGTCCTAATATACTAACCTACACTGTAGCACTCAACACTTTGATGAACATTGTTGCTCAGCTGAAAGAGTTGTGCCCTTCCTGGTGACTTGTCGTACAGAACTTGTAAGTCACTTTGGATAAAAGCGTTCAGCTAAATGACTAAATGTAAATGTAAATGTATATGTGTGTGTGTGTGTGTGTGCGCGTGCGTGTGTGTGTGTGTGTGTGTGTGTGGGTGTGTGTGGTGTGTGTGTGTGTGTGTGTGTGTGTGTGTGTGTGTGTGTGTGTGTGCGTGCGTGCGTGCGTGAGTGCGTGTGTGTGTGTGTGTGTGTGTGTGTGTGTGTGTGTGTGTGTGTGTGTGTGTGTGTGTGTGTGTGTGTGTGTGTGTGTGTGTGTGTGTGTGTGTGTGTGTGTTTCCATGCACGGACCGCAGTGTGACTGTGACAGGGTGCAGGGGCCTCTCCCTCCCTCCCTCCCTCCCGAGCAGACTGTTGGGCCCCTGACCAGGCAGAGGGTGGCTCGCAGGCCTGTGGCTGTCTTCAGGCTTCCGGCTGTCGCTGTGCGGGGCTTCAGACACCGTGGCTGGGCCTGCTGCTTCCGGCAGATGTCCCAGCAGCAGCTCTGAGAGCCCGAGAGGGGGGATCCTACCACCACAAGACCCTGCGGTTGCGTAAAGAAACAGAAAGAGAGAGAGAGGCTCCTCACCGCTCTCAGAAAACCCAACAGTGGTGGACTTCTCTTTTCCTGCTGGCTGTGGGGCGGGCCGACTTCGATGGTGGTGGTGTGGGGGGGGGGGGGGGGGGGGGGCGATCCAATGTGCAACTGTGGAATCCACTGTAGAGCAGATGTCTGTTTTTCCTGTGTCTGTGCTTTTTGTTTCTCCCGCAGGTCTTAATTGCCACCACAGGCGACCCCCAACGTAACAGACTTGTTCCCCCACCCTCCCCCACTCCCCACCCTCCCCCCTCCCTCCCTGTCATGCGGTGCAACTGTTTCTGTTAATGCGGTGACTGTTTATCTTTTAAGGTAAAGCTCACCTCCGGGACCTTTTAATTAATTAATTAATTTGTTCACCAAACAGTTTCAAAATATGTCTTTTTCTTCCACGAGGGAAACGCCATAGAAGCTAACCTCGTTCCCAGTTGTATCTCCTCCGTGAGATAAAGCCTGGTAAAGAACTACGGCCGAAAGTGTGTACAGGGTATAAATGTCCGGTGTATGTACTTCCCCTGGAAGCTGCCTCCGAACGGACCAAACTTTCCCCGAATCCTGTCGGCAAACAAGCTAGAACGTCCCGGTCATGTAGTAAATTCTTCAGGCAAAGCCGTTGCAGTGGCTTAAACGAGGAAATATTGTGCACTTGTTTCTATAATTGTTTTGTTGAAACCGGAACGCCTGTAGCCAGTACTTCCTGTACTTCCGTTTTCACACTTTAGGAGGCATATCTTGTCCAGCCTACATAGAAGCTAACAGTGTCTGGTTAAAGGGTAAATATTTACACGAACAGCGCAAAAGGTTCATAACGGCATGTGTCTCCGCAATCAATCAGGGGGACTTAAAATACACGTCTATGTTCCACGGCTGTCTCTGATGTGGCCCGGATCTGTCTGCAGGTAATCCACTGCTGTAAACAGGCTCACGCAGCTTCGAGTGGCCTGAAGGTCAGAATGTAGCTTAGCTTTCTCCGAGGCCGAGGTCAAGGCCTGAACCACACGGCACCCTGGCAGGAGTGGGACGCTGTAATAAGAGATGCGTTTATTGTGGCGGCAATGGACCGACGTAGCGCTGGAATAATGTTTCACAGTGTCACATTTTGAGCATCCGAGTCCTCCGTGGCATGTCATGATAACAACACGGTTACCACCCCGCCCCCCCCACCCCCCCTCTGGCGTCCCTGGGCTGGGCCACCCCCCTCTGTTGTTACGATGTGCTGTTGTCATGTAACCCGTTTGTCCTCGTGTCCTCGCAGAGATGAGACCACATTACTCTGGGCGGTGTAACCCTGTAACCCTTCCCCTGGTCGGTGTAACCCTGTAAGTTATAACCCTTCCCCTGGTCGGTGTAACCCTGTAACCCTTCCCCTGGGCGGTGTAACCCTGTAACCCTTCCCCTGGTCGGTGTAACCCTGTAACCCTTCCCCTGGTCGGTGTAACCCTGTAACCCTTCCCTGGTCGGTGTAACCCTGTAACCCTTCCCCTGGCAGTGTAACCCTGAAACCCTTCCTTCCCTGGGTGGTGTAACCATGTAACCCTTCCTCTGGCGGTGTAACCCGGTAACCCTTCCCCTGGGCGGTGTAACCCTGTAACCCTTCCCTGGTCGGTGTAACCCTGTAACCCTTCCTCTGGCGGTGTAACCCTGTAACCCTTCCCCTGGGCGCTGTAACCCTGTGGTTAACCCTTTACCTGCATGTTGTGGTGTCGTTGTGTTGGAGGCGGTTAACCCGTTAACCCTGAGCCATACTGTATTGTAGCCATTCTGCAATCTGTTAATAAAGTTTTCAATCAATCAATCAATCAATCAATACCTGCATGGTTTCATGACCCCGTTTCTGTCGTTTCCTGCCTGCAGTGTTAATTTCGTCAGCTATTTAAAATGTTAGTTTTTGTCTTAGTCACGTCTCAAATGCTCTTTTTCGTTTTCATCATTGGGCGCTTATTGGACGGCTCCTGACCTCTGAACTCAAATAAGCAGGTGTGGTTGCTGCTAATCTCCCTTCCCTTCCCTTCATGTCAAAACACATGAAAACACTCTTTATTAGTGAAAACACCCAGCCTTTATTACTCAAAACACATGAAAACACTCTTTATTAGTGAAAACACCGGCCTTTATTACTCAAAACACATGAAAACACTCTTTATTAGTGAAAACACCCAACCTTTATTACTCAAAACACATGAAAACACTCTTTATTAGTGAAAACACCCAACCTTTATTACTCAAAACACATGAAAACACCCGGCCTTTATTACTCAAAACACATGAAAACACTCTTTATTAGTGAAAAAAAAAAATTGGGACAGGTGTTTACATAACATTTTACATAAAATGTTTACGTTTTACGGTAAGTTCATCCAGTTTGGGTTTATTTTTGCAGAGCATTCCAGTTGCAGGCAATAGTTTTTTTTTATATTTTTTTTACCATTCAACACAGTCTCTCTGCATAATGTATTGTACTAAAGAAACATCCTAAAAAAAAGAAAAAGGAACTGTATTGGCACCCTTTTTATTCACCCTGTACACCTCAGACTTCCGCTTCAGCTCCGGGAACTGCCATCTCTTTTCTGATGACTCCTCCATCGTTGGATACATCACCAACGACAACGAGGAGGAGTACAGAGCTGTGGTGGAGAGCTTCACAGAGTGGAGCAACGAAAACCACCTACAGCTCAACATCAGCAAGACGAAGGAGATGGTGGTGGACCATTGGCGGAGCAGGAGGAAGCCCCCAACTCCTATCATCATCCAGGGGATGGATGATGTTCTACCAGTCTGTGGTTGCTGGTGCCCTCTTCACATGGTATGTGGTATGCTGGGGGGGGGGGGGGGGGGGGGGGCAACACCAACACAGACAAAATAAATAAACTGGTCAAAAAAGCAAGCTCTGTGGTGGGAGCGGACCTGGACAGTCTGGAGTTGGTGGCAGAGGGGAGGACGAGGAGGAAGCTGTATGCTATCCTTGAGAACCCCTGCCACCCCCTCCATGATGAGCTGACCCCAATGCGGTCCACGTTTAGCCACAGACTTATCCCCCCCCCCCCCCCCCACAACCAGGCAGGGCCAGGACGGGCTAACTGCCGTGGACTGGAGGAGCTGGGTTGTGGACTGTAACCAATTAATTTAATTATTTAACATCATGATTGGACCTGTTTCTTTTTCTTTTCACCACTTTTAGCTCTATGCATTTGTCCATCTTGTTTTTAACACATACTAATAAGTGTATGTTATGTATTAACTGTTTCCATTAACTGTTTTTACTGTTTTTAAATTGTTGTTATGCTGTGATGGGCATCTGAATCTCCCCTCTGGGATAAATAAAGGTTTTCAATCAATTCAATCAATACAAACACCAGCCTCTTGTTCCCACAGATGGACTATATATTTCTCATATCTACGGTTTCCTCTCTTGGTATTTCCGAGCTGGACACTGGAACGCACTGAGGATATTATTCCGACATCCCAACTAGGAATGTCCGACCTCCGACTTTGATTGGAACGCTGCATTATTCTCTCTCGCTCTCTCAAGTTTCAAGTTTCTTTAATAGTTGTCATACAGAAGTACAGAATACTTTTGTACAAAATGCTTCTTACTGTTGCGCTCCAGAGTCAGAGTCAGTCAGCTTTACCCTCGCTCCAGGAGTTCCCTGGGCGCTCTCTCAGTCAGCTTTACCCTCGCTCCAGGAGTTCCCTGGGCGCTCTCTCAGTCAGCTTTACCCTCGCTCCAGGAGTTCCCTGGGCGCTCTCTCAGTCAGCTTTACCCTCGCTCCAGGAGTTCCCTGGGCGCTCTCTCAGTCAGCTTTACCCTCGCTCCAGGAGTTCCCTGGGCGCTCTCTCAGTCAGCTTTACCCTCGCTCCAGGAGTTCCCTGGGCGCTCTCTCAGTCAGCTTTACCCTCGCTCCAGGAGTTCCCTGGGCGCTCTCTCAGTCAGCTTTACCCTCGCTCCAGGAGTTCCCTGGGCGCTCTCTTAGTCAGCTTTACCCTCGCTCCAGGAGTTCCCTGGGCGCTCTCTCAGTCAGCTTTACCCTCGCTCCAGGAGTTCCCTGGGCGCTCTCTCAGTCCACTTTACCCTCCTGGGAACTCCACGAGAGCAACCCTGACCTCTGTGCATGTATTCTATAGCAGAGCAGCCCGTTAGCTATAGCTTCTCTCCATATCGTCATGCCTACCCCTAACTTATTTTATTATTTTATATAATCTTTTTTTTTTTTTATCATCACATTACACATTACAACAGGTTGCAGTATGAGGGTCGACATTGTAAGGTGTGCTCACACTCTACAACAGGTTGTCCATGGTTGGACTATTCCCATTTCCCCCCCCCCCCCCTCTGCTATCCCTTATCAAGTTAATGTGTTAAGTTTATTTAAAGTAAAGCATACACCCACCCGCCCCAACAAGAAACAATAATAATAACAACGGATGTATACACTTACGTACATACATGCATACACACATGCAAAAAGAAATTAAATTAAATTAAAAGAAATAATAATAATAATACAAAAAACTGTAATAATAATATATAATAAGTAAGTAGTGGTCTCCATTCTGGTAGCATGTTTTCCAGATAGTTATAGTAAGACCACCACAATGCCATCTCCCCAGCCACGTGAATTTCATATTATGAACAAGCCGATGTAAACAATAGCGTGTGCACCCAGAGTTGAACTTGTGCCAGATGCTGCCGGGAACAGAATAATCACTATCATAATCTGTCACTATGATAGTGTGTCAACATATGTTGCGTAAGGCAATATAAGATTAAATGTTATCTGGTCAGTCATTATTTTATTGTAGGCCTACAGTATATTCACATAAAGGTTGTCCATGAACCACACCTTTACAAAAAAACTCAAGACCTGGTTATTAACCAATCAAACATGTAATCACTTTTAATCAGTTCATTGTGTATTTTATTATTGCTTTTACTATTATGTTGGATTGTGTTGTAAATACTGTGTTTTACTTTTAATGCTTCTGTTCTAGGTGTATTGTCGGTCTTATAACATCTTGCCAAAAGGACTACAGTTGCGAATTAGCCAGCTGGCTAAAACTGACACATTTACAGAAATGTTTATTAATGTGTACTGTCCTTTTTTAAATAAACTGAAACTTAAACTGAAACTTGTTTAAGTAGCCGCGACAGACACTTCTGGGTAAAATTTGCCTTACTTTTTATAAATGAGATGAAGAAAAAAAAACTAGAGGAACGACCACAAGGTCAACAGTTGGCAGGTGGTGCAATAAAGGACGGGCAAATAGCATCAAACGCAAAGCGCACACATTATACTAGCGTCAAGCAAAGATGCAACAAAAAAATACAAAGCAATGAAATCGACGAGGAATTGATATCCAATGCAACTGGCGGCGATGTGGAGTGTAGCGTTCACTAATGTCAGAAATGCACTATAACTATGTGATGACATGCATCTCGCTTTATCCCGTTCACTACCACACTACCAAATGGTTAACCCTTTCACTGCGACAATACAGCAGGTTAGAGAAGGTGTTTATTGTGTACTGGACCCTAGACTGGCTGAGAAACCCCCTTGTGTACTGACCCTGGATCGGAAGACAACCCTGAGTATTGAACAATCCTTTTCTTTTGTACGAGAGCCTGATACGTGTTTTGACCCTGGACTGTTTTTGGATTACCCTATTGCCCATTGGACTTGTGCTGATAAAACAATAAGTATCATTTATTTATTGAAATTGTGCTTGTGTGGACATTGAAATTGTTTGTTTTGGTCCGTGTCGAGCTTGAACAACACCAGGCTTGTCACAATATATATATCTGAGTATGCAGTTTTCACAGGTTTGTGTGTCTCTGTTGTGGCCTGATGTCTACTGCAGCTCCGCAGAGGCAACAACACTCTGCGTGTTCCAACAACAATTATTATTCATATCTTATCCGACAATAGTGCATGTCCCTAGCTGACCGACCGACTGACCGTCAGCATTATTACCGTCAGTCGGTCAGTCAGGGACATGCACTATTGTCGGCCGGCCCTCTGGGTCTGGCAAAAAAATATTAATAATAATTTCAGAAGTCACATCTCACATCCAATGTGTTTTTGGAATACTTCTCATTGCCCTTTGCGTAATTATTTTCATTGTGTCATAATGTGAAACTTTTCTTTCATATATCATCATATTATGATCAAACTATGATAATGTGTGATTGCAATGTTTCAACATGTGATACAGTACCATGTGATTTATCATACTGTATGTGGTGATAATGTGATTATTCATACTGTATGTGGTGATAATGTGATTCTTCATACTGTATGTGGTGATAATGTGATTCTTCATACTGTATGTGGTGATAATGTGATTCTTCATACTGTATGTGATTATAATGTGATTCTTCATACTGTATGTGGTGATAATGTGATTCTTCATACAGTATGTGATTATAATGTGATTCTTCATACTGTATGTGATTATAATGTGATTCCTCATACTGTATGTGGTGATAATGTGATTCTTCATACTGTATGTGGTGATAATGTGATTCTTCATACTGTATGTGATTATAATGTGATTCTTCATACTGTATGTGGTGATAATGTGATTCTTCATACTGTATGTGGTGATAATGTGATTCCTCATACTGTATGTGGTGATAATGTGATTCTTCATACTGTATGTGATTATAATGTGATTCCTCATACTGTATGTGGTGATAATGTGATTCTTCATACTGTATGTGATTATAATGTGATTCCTCATACTGTATGTGGTGATAATGTGATTCTTCATACTGTATGTGATTATAATGTGATTCCTCATACTGTATGTGGTGATAATGTGATTCTTCATACTGTATGTGATTATAATGTGATTCCTCATACTGTATGTGGTGATAATGTGATTCTTCATACTGAATCAACAAAACAAACTTCAAAACGTACTTTTAAAAAGATTTATTTCGTTTGTGCACATTTTGCATAATATACTGTAATCAGGTGACATTATATTCATCCATAATATTACATCTGAGAAATCCTTGTTCTTTGTATGCTACAGTGTAACACTATACCAAGTAATGTGGATTCATAACACGTAAATATAAACATATCTCATGCTGACTTTATGCAAATTGATGCTGGAATCACATGATGCAATATAGTTCCAGTACAGATGTACAAGCAATACAAAAACATGTGTAGACTAGTGCAAAAAAAGAGATAACAAAAGCTATTTATGGTCCGTGTTTAAAAGTCATTACGAATTCTCTTTCTGGTTCCCAAGTTATTCATACATGATTAACTGCAATACTACTTACTTTACCAACTGACTTTTTGCATAGCCTGTTTGTTTTATAATGTCAATGTTATGTTTGGCAGGGTGGTGAAGGAATAATCACTATGCAATGTCATAGTAGTAATCCCTTAGTCTTGGCTCAACAACAGCGAATCCAGGCCTTTCAGTTGCCCTGTAAGAGATAAAGAAAAAGAAGAACATTCATCATTCTTTAGTAACCGGACTGCAAAGCACCTGGCGTTCTATCGCCATGCTCTAAGACAAACTCTAACCTTAACCAACTTCGAAAGAGTGCCTAAGCTTAACCGTCGGAATCAGGGCAGGCGTTCTATCGCCATGCTCTAAGACAAACTCTAACCTTAACCGACTTCGAACGAGCGCCTAAGCCTAACCAGTGTAGAAACTTGCGGTCCCACGATTGGGCGTACATGTCACATGACCAGAAATGACACTGGCCAATCAGATTTGCAAATCGCCGAACTCCATTGTAGAAAAATAACAGGCGACCTTGCGTGTGTAAAAACTACCCAGAAATTATACTTAACCTGTTAAACTGTAGGCCTATTTTCAGAAATGCCGCCTACTGAGCTCATCCAATAAGCAAATGAATAAAGGGAAGATGATTAAACAGAAGTATTTGTAGATACAGTAATAAATTATAATCCATTTGAATTATAAATTCATATTTGACCTTGAACTTGACCTTGACCTTATTATGGCCAAATCATACATCTATGGATAGGGGAAAGGCTCCTCTTTCCAATGGCAGGGTTGAATCTGGATTTAGTCATTTCCGATAAAAGAGAGATAGAATTAGCATTTGTCCGATAAATTCTTATTTTCGGTAAATCTTAAAAACATCGGTAAACAAACGTAGTGCTGAAAATATACACTTTGACTGCTGTTTTGATAGGGTTAAGGTATTTACTCTTGGCTACATTTGAAAAAGAAACACAACATTAATTAATACGGTCTGTATTGATTGATTTATGATAAATTTAAATTTAAATGTACTAAAAAGTAAAAGTAAAATTCTTTTTTTATTCCGGGGCAATGACGTTTCATCCTCTTCATCACTTGTACTATCGTTTGTGGCCATCTTCTGTAGCTTGTCACTCTGAGGTGTTTAACACATTCCCTGCCACCACTTTGATCACCGTATACCATTCTCTGCCAGTACTGTAAGTCTATGGAGATGTTCACCTTCTTTGCAGGGCTATAACTTTTTAAATTGTATTGCTAAATTGACATTACTATGGCCCATTCAACATCGATTATCTATCGTTCAGGATGTAGGAATGTTTTACTTTTTCATTCACACATTCATACGAAAATACCGTCTAGAGTATAAATATGTTTTTATCGTTTTCTGCAGTAATACCTAGAACGTGAGATATAGGCATAAATGCATATATTAGATTATCAAATGCCGTTTGATACCGATCGACGCTATATTAGAAATTTCAACTGTACATGGCCCTAAACGTTATGACTGATCATGCGCGGGTGAACGGGGGGGGTCGTTTATAATTCCGTGATCGTCGTTAAATGCTTCATGTAGTATGGGTGATATATAGATCAGAGCAGTTTGTATGGATAATAATAATCAAAAACGCTGAAACTCACGGCAGCTTCCTCTTAGCGATGGGGGATGATACTGGAGCAAACAGATCCCAGTTATGTGATGGGGATCGAGGCGATCCATTTCCGGTTTGTATAATACTAATATACGCCCAAATCATGTCGATTATTGAGTTATGGCAACGATCCATATCCACGGTGTGTGTCTTGAGTCCCGCGACGATAAACGAGTGGCTGGACGGATTTAGGGGACGGACCGAGCTCCAACGAGCATATCTGGTTTGGCAACTCGCCGATCAGCCACCAGGTGGCAGTATTGAAGCGTTGCAGAGTTGTGCTGGCTCAGACAGCATCAGACAAGGCTCTGTGAGTGAAATATGAATACCATGGCGAAAATATGAAATATGATCAGAATAACGTCGTACGCCGTGATCTGGCAGAATTCGCATGAACTTGAAACCCGTTGTATGACGTTTCTGGCGGAGAAAGGGGATTGATTGATTGATTGATTGATGGGAATTTGATTGGCTGTTTTAAAATCAAATGCGGTCGCAGGATTAATAACATTAACGTTAGTTCGGCCAGATAAACAAATATACTAATTAAAATAGTTGGACCTGCGAGATTTGTACTTTGTACTTTGTAGGTCTGCATTTTAAATGTAAGGAGTAAAAAGTATGTTTTTTTTCTCTGAAATGTAATTGAGTAAACATACAAGTATACAAACCTAATAATACTTGAGTAAAGTACAAATCCCCAAAAACAGTACTTAAGTATATTGTAACGAAGTACAATTGCTCAAGTACTTTACACCCCTGGTGGTACAGATGAAGCTCTTCAGATTCAGTTCCCTTCTACTGCTCTTGTACCACCCTTCTACCACTTTAGAACTAGCACTCAGGTGTTATATTACTGCTCCTGTACCACCCTTCTACCACTTTAGAACTAGCACTCAGGTGTTATATTTCGGGGGTGACTCTGGGTCCCCAAGAGAACAAAGGGAGGGTACTTGACTCAAGTGCTCTCCCAGAGAGGGGGTCGGGGGCTCCAGCCCCCAGACCTCCAGAATATTTTAGAAGACAGGTTCTGGGCAGTCTGGTTTGGGGTACTGCCCAAATGGAAGTGACTCAATGTGTAAAAATAATCGTGTGAAAAAAAATCGGAAAACATCGGTTGGAGCTGGGGCGATTGGGAATAATTAAAGTCCATAGTGGGAAGCAGTCCCACTACGCTGAGGGGGATTTGCAAGGAGGGGGGCTGGTGGCTCAGTGACTGACTGGCCCTGGCTCCCAAAAAGACCCCCAAGATAATTTTTAATAAGTGGGTTCGGGGCAGTCTGACTTGGGGTACTGCCCATATATTAGTGTTACAATGCATGATAAGTAAACAGTGAAAAAAGCTAAGGAATCGGATGGAGCTGGGGCGTTTGGGATGAATACAAATTTAAGATGAAAAAGTCTCCCCAGCCTGATACACTGTGGGAGGCAGTGGAGGTGTGAAATCTGGCCCGGTCCAGAACAATTCTCGAAGACACTCTGATGTCACGAGACCGCCGCCATCTTGGTATGAGGGTAACAAACTGATTTCTACCATCAAATACATGCGTTGAGCTCCGTTTTTATTACATGTTTTATCACATTCTTGTTCATTTCATAACATTTGCATACGATTTGTTTTGAAAATATTGAGGCCAACATGGCATTTCACTATTTCGAAAGCCTTTCTGGTGATTCTAAGGCGAGATATGAGTCAAATAAGCTCCCCCTGATTCTGGTGTTGTGGTAGTGGTAGCTACATGCTGAGCTAACGTTGGTTACATCATATATATCGAGCCGATAGGAGCTTATCTTATCTAATCTTACGTGGTGGTACCACGTGTGCCACTACCCGATCAAACATCCACGTGGGATTGGATGGGATAAGCTCCTTCGATATGATGTGGTTGACGTTAGCTCAGCATGTAGCTATTTGTCTAGGTTAACGTAGACCACTTTTTCCTCCGTGATGGTATAAAACTTGCGATTTGGATTTCTGTTTTTGTCATTAGTACAACGCGTAACACAGCAGCTCTTTGGCATTGTGAAGGACTGAAGAAAATTCCGCTTGATTGTCTTTAATTTGCAGCTTTAACGATCCGTTTCTCCACTTATGCGTACACAATGTACCAGGCTCGACAGTTCCCCCCCACGCTGCAGTTGCGTAGCAACAACAGACAGGAAGTTGACTTCGAGAATAGGAGTCAGAAAATCAGTTTGGCCCGTGGAGTGGTGGAGGAGCGTTATTTTTTCTGGCAGACGCTCTCTGATTGGCCACTGACATGTTTGCCCAATCGCGTGACGAGCTGTGTCTTTGCCCATTTCCGTGTCGAACAGCCTGCAAACTACCTGGCGTTCTATCGATATCTATGGTTCTATCGCCATGCTCTAAGACAAACTCTAACCTTAACCAACTTCGAAAGAGTGCCTAAGCTTAACCGTCAAAAGAACTTGCCGTCACGCTCTAAGACAAACTCTAACCTTAACCAACTTCGAGTGCCTAAGCTTAACCAGTGTAGAAACAGGCGTCGGCCAATCAGAGAGCGTCTTGCCAGAAATGCGGCTACGGAAAAAAATAACGCGGTAGAGGAGCAGCAGAGGTTCGAGTCTGAAGAGCTGCATCTGTAGGTGGGGAGAGACGGGCTATGGCTCCCACCAATAAGGTTACTGCTCAAGTGGACTAGGAGGAGGATTAAGCTTAGTAAATCGAGAAGCATTTCATTGACCAGAGGGAAGGTAGTAGAGAGAAAGTATTATGTAGATGAGGAGGAAATTCCATCTATAAGGGACAAGCCAGTGAAACGTTTGAGTAGGTGGTATAATGAGGAGCTGAATGATCTGCAGTGAACAGATAGAGCAACTTAACATGTTGTATTGGGGATAGGAAGGATAGAGAAGGCAGGGCTTCCAGGCAAGTTGAAGTTATGGAGTTTGCAGTTTGGTTTATTCCCTAAGTTGATTTGGCCATTGTCAATGTATGAAGTACCAATATCAAAGGTAGAAAGGCTTGGAGATTGGTTCATTTAGTTTATTATGAAATGGCTAGGAGTTTCTCTGTGTATTAGTAGTAGTGTGGCATTGTATGGTAAAGGAATTCTGCATCTACCTAACTAGTCTAACAGAAGAGTTTAAGTGTGTGAAGGTGAGAACAGAGTTATTGTTATGGTCATTGTTCCACAAGAAACAGATAGTTAAGAAGGCCTCTCAAATAGTTGAGGACAACACACACACCCTTCACATGCCCCCCCCCCCCCAAGGACTTTGGACTACTTAAAAAATACTCCCCCTTCCACCTGATGGACACATATCACCTGTACTACTATTATTTATTATTTATATACATATAGAATTGCTCCACATGGATTGTAATATATCATGCTTTGTACTGTAGTTTTAATGTAGTTGGTGTTTTTTTTATAGTGGTATTTTCTACTGTAGTTTTAACGAAGCTGGTGTTTTTTTTTATAGTGGCGAGTCAGTGTCTATGTATTGTGACTGTATGCTTGTCTTTTAACCACTGCACAAATGAAGTTCCAAAAGGAAAATAAAGTAATTTGAAGTTTGAAGTTGAAGTTCAGGGAGCAAAGATACAGTAGTTAGTAACTCGGTCCCAAATCTAACTAGAGGGAAGACGGACAGTACAGGAAGCAGAGGCAGCTCTTACATCCTATCCTACTATATCCTGCACATGGTGACATACCCAGGTTTGGACAAGCTTAGTGGCAGGAATTGAAAGCATAAGAGCACAGGTGAATTCAGAATGTAATCAGGTGGAGAGTGCAGCCATTACATTTGTCCGTGAGGGAGAGAGGTAGGTTTCTAGGCAGGAACGAGTCAGGCCACTACATGTTTAGGGAAAACATTATTATTTATTTAAACTAGTGCTGTCAATCGATTAAAATATTTAATCTGATTAATCGCATGATTGTCCATAGTTAACTCACGATTAATCGCAAATTAATCGACTTTTTTTTTTATCTACCTTAAACGGATCTTTTCAAGTTCCAAGTTTTAATACTCTTATCAACATGGTCATGAGTCAACAAATGCTTGCTTTATGCAGCCATTTAACACAAAAGGATGACCCTCATGCATTGTACAAATTTGCATCAAATTCAAAACAGCACAAAATAACTTAAAAGAAAATAATAATTTAAAACAATGAATAAAGTGTGCATGAAATAATAGGGGAAGAAAACGTTAGGAACTTGTTACATTCACCCACACAAGGGCTGAGGACTCACACCCCCCCTCTCTCTCTCACACACACTCTCCCAACTCTCTTTCTCTCTTGCCCCTTCCTCATCTCTCTCACCCCCCTCTCTCTATATATATCTCACACACACACACACACACACACACACACACACACACACACACACACACACACACACACACACACACACACACACACACACACACACACACACACACACACACACACACACACACACACACACACACACACACACACACACACAGTATCAATGAGAGCATCAACAATACACCTGAGTGAAGTCTAGTTAAAAAAATTAAATAATAATAATAATAATCATTTCTTAAAAGTTAATCGTGAGTTTAAAAAAAATAGTGGCGTTAATAGAATCGGGCGATAACGCGTTAATACCGCGTTAACTTTGACAGCCTTAATTTAAACATATTTAATTCCACCACTTCCTGCTTGTCGTTAATAAAAAAACACTCACTTGTATGTCCAACATGTCTTCATGAGGTCGTACATCTCCGTGGGACAGTTGAGCGGAGCGGCCAGGCGTTCACCAGCCTCGATCATCTGGATGACCTCACTTCCTCTCATGCCCTGTGTCAACACAGAGACACACATAGAGACACACAGAGACACAGAGAGACACAGAGACACACAGAGACACACATAGAGAC
Organism: Notolepis coatsorum; assembly: GCF_963971535.1. Taxonomy (NCBI): domain Eukaryota; kingdom Metazoa; phylum Chordata; class Actinopteri; order Aulopiformes; family Paralepididae; genus Notolepis; species Notolepis coatsorum. The sequence goes on along the minus strand of NC_140176.1, from coordinate 97,336,730 downwards.
ACACAGAGACACACAGAGACAGAGAGAGACACAGAGACACACATAGAGACACACAGAGACACACAGAGACACAGAGACACACATAGAGACACACAGAGACACACAGAGACACACAGAGACACATAGAGACACAGAGACACATAGAGACACACATAGAGACACAGAGAGACACACAGAGACACACAGAGACACAGAGAGACACACAGAGACACACAGAGAGACACAGAGAGACACAGAGAGACACAGAGACACACATAGAGACACACAGAGACACACATAGACACACAGAGACACACAGAGAGACACACAGAGACATACAGAGACACATAGAGAGACACACAGAGACACACAGAGACACACAGAGACACATAGAGACACAGAGAGACACAGAGAGACACAGAGACACACAGAGACACACAGAGACACACAGAGACACACACAGAGACACACAGAGACACACAGAGACACATAGAGACACACAGAGACACACAGAGACACATAGAGAGACACACAGAGACACACACAGAGACACACAGAGACACATAGAGACACACAGAGACACACAGAGACACACAGACACACACAGAGACACACAGAGACACATAGAGACACATAGAGACACACAGAGACACACAGAGAGACACAGAGAGACACACAGAGACACACACAGAGACACACAGAGACACACAGAGAGACACACAGAGACACACAGAGAGACACCCAGAGACACACAGAGACACACAGAGACACACAGAAACACACAGAGAGACACACCGAGACACACAGAGACACACAGAGACACACAGAGAGACACACAGAGAGACACACAGAGACACACAGAGAGACACACAGAGAGACACACAGAGACACACAGAGACACACAGAGACACACAGAGACACATAGAGAGACACACAGAGACACACATAGAGACACACAGAGACACACAGAGACACACAGAGACACATAGAGACACACAGAGACACACAGAGACACATAGAGACACACAGAGACACACAGAGACACACAGAGACACAGAGACACAGAGACACACAGAGACACACAGAGACACATAGAGAGACACACAGAGACACACACAGAGACACACACAGAGACACACAGAGACACACAGAGAGACACACAGAGACACACAGAGACACACAGAGACACACAGAGACACATAGAGAGACACACAGAGACACACAGAGACACACATAGACACGGTCAGAGACACACAGAGACACACAGAGACACACAGAGACACATAGAGACACACAGAGACACATAGAGAGACACACAGAGACACACAGAGACACACAGAGACACATAGAGACACACAGAGACACACAGAGACACACAGAGACACAGAGACACAGAGACACACAGAGACACACAGAGACACATAGAGAGACACACAGAGACACACACAGAGACACACAGAGACACACAGAGACACATAGAGACACACAGAGACACACAGAGACACATAGAGACACACAGAGACACATAGAGACACACAGAGACACACAGAGAGACACACAGAGACACACAGAGACACACAGAGACACATAGAGAGACACACAGAGACACACAGAGACACACAGAGACACGGTCAGAGACACACAGAGACACACAGAGACACACAGAGACACATAGAGACACACAGAGACACATAGAGAGACACACAGAGACACACAGAGACACACAGAGACACGGTCAGAGACACACAGAGACACACAGAGACACACAGAGACACATAAAGAGACACAGAGACACATAGAGAGACACACAGAGACACACAGATACACACAGAGACACACAGAGACACACAGAGACACACAGAGACACACAGAGACACATAGAGAGACACACAGAGACACACAGAGACACGGTCAGAGACACGTGTCATGCAACAGAAAACACTGCAACATGCCAGAGGAGTGTCATCATCCTGAGGAGTGACTCAAGCTCATGCTTGTATGGCTTCTGCAGGTGTTTATGTAACGTTAACCACCTACACTCCCCTGCCAGGAATTTACAAAAGGATGTGTTGAAATGATTAGAAGCAACTAAGCAAGATAATATATCCACCAAGGTTATTAGAGTTAACTAAAGCTAGCTGTGGTGCAACTATTCTTAGGGGGTAGTGAAAGGGTTAACCTTCTGTAGTGTGGTAGTGAAAGGGTTAGCATTATGTAGTGTGGTAGTGAAAGGGTTAACCATCTGTAGTGTAGTGTGAAAGGGTTATCCTTCTGTAGTGTGGTAGTGAAAGGGTTAACATTATGTAGTGTGGTAGTGAAAGGTTAACCATCTGTATTGTGGTAGTTAAAGGTTAACCTTCTGTAGTGTGGTAGTGAAAGGGTTAACCACCTGTAGTGTGGTAGTGAAAGGGTTAACCGCCTGTAGTGTGGTAGTGAAAGGGTTAACGGTATGTAGTGTAGTAGTGAACAGGTTAACGTTCTATAGTATGGTAGTGAAAGGGTTAACCTTCTGTAGTGTGGTAGTGAAAGGTTAACCTTATGTAGTGTGGTAGTAAAAGGTTAACCTTCTGTAGTGTGGTAGTGAAAGGGTTGACCGTCTGTAGTGTGGTAGTGAAAGGTTAACCGTCTGTAGTGTGTTAGTGAAAGGGTTAACCTTCTGTAGTGTGGTAGTGAAGGGTTAACCGTCTGTAGTGTGGTAGTGAAAGGGTTAATGTTCCTCCAGACCTTGTATGGTTTTAGCCCCAGTGAGAAGGCCTCCCACAGCAACACCCCGAAGCTCCACACGTCGCTCTTACAGGAGAACTTGAAGTAGTTCATGCACTCGGGCGCGTACCATTTCACTGGCCACTTCCCGTGTTTTTCAGCCTGTGGAGGAAGGAAGCACACACACCAGAGGGTTGGTGACCTGGTCATTACCACGTTGGCCACTGTTTTGCAACTGTTTTGTTTTACGACATGGCGGTTGTAAGGTCAGACCAAGACCGTTTAACTGAAGTTGGAGACAGAGGTTTCTGCTGTATCTTTGTGGAAGAGAATGTGGCCAATTAGTGCTCCTTCCTGCAACAACGGCACACGAGAAGCACCTCGAAGTCGTTCAATCCCAGTTTACTTCTTAAAAAAAACGTTTTCCATCTCCTTTTTCAGCTAACTGTTAGCTTATGGACGCTTACTGCCATTTCTCCTCAATAAAGATTCTGGGAAGCACACAGTTCTCAGATGTGGTAGGGATTGATGTGTGGGGTGTTTTGGGGGGGTTCACATGCCCTTCGAGCGACATTGTACTTTTGTACTTATTTTATGCCATTATTAAGTCTGTACGTTTACATTGCACTACTTTTATTGTCTTTTATACCTATTCTTATGTCTGCAATTTATGCATTGTTTTTTTTATTCTGTCAATCTGTGTGCAGATTTTATACTATATACCGGTAGATAGTTATTCATATTTATTATTGTTCTATAAATGTGTGCATTTAAATGTCTGTAAAGTCTTGACGACATTGAAAATGAGGGTGACATCAATTATCTTTTTGAGTATAAATAAAGGTTGATGATGATGATATTAGAACTCTGCATTAAGTCACTGTTGTAGCCAATTTAATGATTTTCTGCCGTTATGTTATTGTATGAAGGCACCGTGTCACCGTGAAAGTGTTGACCAATTAGCAGGCAGTGGGCACAGGAGGCGGGGCTCATGTGCGCTCAGGTGCAGTCTATATGTATGTGTTCACAGGCGTGCAGCGGCAGGGAATTGGGTAATTATCACAGGGAAGCCACACTATCTTTTTACCGTGCTTGTTTGTTTTGTTTTCAGTTATATTGAGTCACTTTTTGGGTTTACTTTGTAGCAACTATCCTGTGTTTAAAGTCCAGTTTAAACACAGAGTTTACAGTACGCTTATATTTGTCCACACTGCAAGTAAGAATAAAAACTCTCAAAAGTACTCAAGGAGAAGACATCTTTTTATTATCAACAAGCATCACGCGTTGGAAAGAGCTTCACCCAGTATTCCCTCACTGGCATCTTTTCTTGTTAGGTTGCCCTTACACAAGTAAAAAGATAAGCTTCTAAACAAGATTGTTTTCGAAGACAGACAGATACGGAAGGAGTCAAGGAACAGCGCCCTTTTCATTGACGTTTCTGCCGATTCAACCACGATATCAACATGCATGCAGCACAACGCGGAACAACACATCAAAGAAGCTACGGTGAGACGGATTCATGAATGAATGGAATAAAGTTGTGGAAGGAGTGGCCTCGCGCAACTGGATATAGGCAAATCCTATCAAGAATTCTAAGTAAAACCTCCGCCTATTGCTTGACATTGTAAACATGAGTAGCGTGGGGTATCAGGAAATTAACGTTGAAATGGATGCAGCTGTCAATCAAGATGAAACAGAAAATGAACTTGGCAAAAGGCTTTCTAAGCCCACATTTAAAGCTTTGGAAACAAAGATCATGTTGTTGCATAAAGAAAGGAACTTCTTTATACGAGTACGTGGGAGGAATAGCGAGCCGTCTTATCAGCTACACACAAAGGACTTTGCCGGCCACTGAAGGAGGATATTTATGAAAGACGAGGAATACAGAGGTTTCCTTGTTATTTTGAGTTTTAACGAGACGGAAGACGACAGTGGTTTGGTCGTGTGAGTAATAGAGCAACGGACCGCTCCAGAGTAATGCTTAGGAGAGAGCGACGTACAGCTCTGTTATATGATACCACCACCACCACCATCACCACTATCATCACCACCACCACCATCATCATCACCACCACCACCACCAGCTAAGTACCTAGCTTAGCTTCAGTTTAGCCTAACCTGAAAAGACAGTAAATAAGGGAAGATGCCGGGACTCGGCTCTCCCACAGAATGTACTAACTGCTTGAAGATGAGTATGAGGATTGTAGAGCTGGAGGCTCGGGTTTCTACTCTGCACCAAATCCAACAGGATGAGCGACTCATTGACTCTATGTATGAAGCTACTATAAATACAGCCAACGATACCATGGTTGAAACCTGGCCTAGACTAGCTACAGTACAGCACCACCTAAAAGACAGTCCCTGGCACAAGCAAGGAGCTAGACCAAAGAGAAATAAACGAACCAGGAACACGACTATTACCTCGCCCCCGGTACCGCCAGGAAATAGTTTCAACCTACTCTCGGAAACACGCATATCAACACCAAAAGCAAAGAGACATAGAAGCGTGGCTAACGACGCTAGCGAAGCAAACAGCGAGCGGAACGGAGCTCACGCTAACGACGCTAATAGCAGGAATACCGGAGCTCACGCTAACACTAGCGAAGCAAACAGTTTGCATGCCGGAGCTCACGCTAATGCTAGCGAAGCTAACAGCCGGCACATCGGAGCACACGCTAACGACGAGGAAAACAGAGCCACGAGCGACACGGCTAGCAAACACGACCCAGACCGAGCTAACGGCTAACAGCGAAGAGACTATCATGCGCCGAAGAGAACGTTGCGGTAGCCAACGCCGAAGGTACAGGACCAGCGTTAACATGCCGGCTATTGAGAAGGCTAACAAGGCTTCACCAAGGCCACAGGACTGTGGAAAGAACCGGCAGACTAGTGGAGATGGCAAACACAGAAAATATCTGTCTAGACAATACATCTGTGAAAGAGCTGGCCGAAATACTTCCAACACTAATCAGACCGGGAATAACAAAAATTGTCATTCACTCTGGATCGTTTGACATCCTGCGAAAGAAGACTGGCACAGAGACTTTGAAAGACGATTTCACACGTTTAATGAACACACTAGACAAACATCAGTCTGTGTACATAGACACTGATGTGTCCATCAGTGGACCAATTGCATGCTTTCGCAGAGGACAAGAAGCCTTCAGTCGACTCCTACATTTTTATTCATGGTTAGGGGCTGCATGTCTTGTACACGGCCTGAAATTCATTGACAACTTCAATGTTTTCTGGAATAACCCAGAACGTTTTCAAAGAAATGGCTTCTTCCCAAATCGCTTAGGTTCAAAGCTCCTAGCAGCAAACATGCGTCATGCCTTAATGGCCTCCAAGAATATTAAGCTCATACCAGCACGAGAGATAATCATGAAGGACACAATCTCACCACGAAGTGCAGCAGCAGCACAAGGCGCCCCCCCCCCCCCCCCCCCCCATATCACACAAGGCCATCTCGTCTGATCAAATGTCCCCGAAAGCACAGTACAGTTAGTACGGTGCAGTATAGCACAATTGCCATGCCATCTCTCAAAACATACCGGTAATCATAACCAGCCAATGGCATGGTGAAAAATATACGCCATCAATGCGTTTACCTGCTATTAACCTCAGGGCCATCAAGGTCAAGCCAAAGCAGACCTCCTCTAAAGAAGTCCAACAAATAAAATTAGCTTTCCTAAATGTCAGATCACTGAATAATAAAACATTCTTAGTAAATGATCTGATTAAAGAAAATAACTTAGATTGCATCTGCCTAGTAGAGACATGGCTAAATAATGACACAGCTACATCAATAATGATAGAAGCTTGTCCACCAGACTATAACTTTTTTCAAATACCCAGAAAAAATAAAAGGGGCGGAGGAGTTGCAGCAATCTTCTCCTCAAAACTCTTGTTTAGAATCACAGAACTAGGCGAGTTCATGTCAATGGAATATCTTGCCATTGAACTAAAAACAGAATCAACTATTATTGTCACAATATACCGCCCGCCTAGACACTCACCAATATTTATACAGGAGCTCTCTGAACTGATCTCACTATGTGTTACCGGATATGATAAGGTGATCCTAAATGGAGACTTGAACATCCATTTTAATAAGAAAACAGACTCCAAAACTATAGAACAAAAAAATTTACTGGATAGCTTTGACCTAATACAGCATATAACAAATGCAACTCACAGGCTTGGGAATACACTAGACTTAGTTATAACAACAACTGGGCTAAGCATAACAAATATCTCAATAACTGAATTACCTCTCTCCGACCATCACTGTATATTTTTTGATACTCAAATAACCCTTACTAAAACAAAAAAAGAAATCATAGTTAAAAAGAGGCTCCTAAACGACAAAGCTGAATCAAAGTTCATTGATCTTATCAGACTACATGAACCACACAATCATGACAGCTCTCTAAATGAAATGCTAGAAAATCTCAATGATGCAATGTCATCTATATTAAATTCTGTCGCCCCATTAAAAACAAAAAAGAAGAAAACTAGAGCCTCGCCCTGGTTAAACTATAATACGGTCAACAAAGAAAAAAGGAAATGTCGTGAAGCGGAGCGAAAATGGAGAAAAACAAAAACCACCATATGCTGTGATATATACAAAGATGCTTTAACTGCTTATAATAAAACCATCCGCTTAGCAAGGAAAGATTACTTCTCTAAAATCATTACAGAAAATGCTGGAAACTCCAGAATCCTTTTTTCCACTATTAATGTACTACTCAACACTGCCCCTACACCTCCTCAGTCATCAACGGTTAAGTGTGAAGAACTTGCACTATTCTTTAACAACAAAATAACCTTGATCAGGGCCAGCATTACTCATGATGGAAATAAAGCTGATTGCGGCAAACCGCGCAATGTAACCATGAGAAGTTTCACATGCATCACATTAGATGTACTCTGCAAAACTGTCTCAGAATGTAACTCCTCCACCTCAGACATTGACCCTATACCTACAGCTTTCTTCAAACGGGTATTTAATAGTGTTTCAAGCCCTGTGCTAGATATCATAAACACTTCCCTTAGGACTGGTATTTTCCCGGATGCCTTTAAAACAGCAGTTGTAAAGCCATTACTAAAAAAACCTAACTTGGATAGTAATGAAATGGCAAATTATCGTCCAATATCCAACCTACCCTACCATTCATTAGTAAAGTACTTGAAAAGATAGTTTCAGTTCAAATATATTCCTTTCTTGAAGAAAACAACATCTTAGAAGAATTTCAGTCAGGATTCAGAAAATATCATAGCACTGAAACTGCCCTCACCAAAATAATCAGTGACATCAGACTAAACTCTGACGAGAATAAGATCTCCATCCTTATCCTGTTAGATCTCAGTGCAGCATTTGATACAATCGATCACGATATTCTAATCGATCGTCTTGAAAACCATGTCGGTTTCTCAGAACATGTGCTGGGCTGGTTTAAAACATACATCAGAGGGAGGAAATTCTATGTTAAACTAGGATATCACATGTCTGATATATACGACAACAACTATGGAGTTGCACAAGGGAGTTGCTTAGGTCCTTTACTCTTCTCCCTTTACATGTTTGGCACGACCCGAGTCAGTCACCATGGGTTTTGCTCAGCAACGAATGTGCACATTTTTTGTTATTATGTTTGTTTTTACTACTTTTTTTATCGAAGCATCACTGGCGGGGACTTCATACGACCGCCAATCACTTATTGACCTAAACTCCGGACTCAAAGAGGAGTTTAGAGACACTTTATCATGCCAAGAATGGCCAACGGAGATCAGACGAGACAAAGACAACGCGGGAGACAAAGACGGCCGCAAGTCAAAGAAGAAACACAGGGAGAAGAGGAGCGGGATCAGATTAAGATTAAGAAAATCTGCTTACCGTCCGGCTATTCCATCTATCTTCCTGGCCAATGCTCGTTCGCTAGAGAGTAAGATGGATGATTTACGAGCGCGGGTCCGATTCCAGCGAGAGATGAAGGAATGCAATATCCTGTGCTTCACGGAGACCTGGCTGAAAACAGTGACTCCCGATCACAGCATCTCTCCCTCCAACTCCTTCACCATCTTCAGAGCGGACCGTACAGAAGCCTCCGGGAAGAGCATCGGCGGGGGGCTATGCCTTATGACCAACAATGGCTGGACTAGCCCCGGGGAGGTGAAGATACTCTCCCGTTCATGCTCTCCCGACATGGAACACCTCACGATCCAATGTCGCCCGTTCCATCTTCCGCGCGAATTCACTGCAGTGATCATGACTGCAGTGTACATCCACCCCCAGGCGAACGTCGGCAGGGCGCTAGGGGAACTACACGAACATCTGAACACACACCAGATCAAACATCCGGACGCAGCCATGATCGTAGCCGGGGACTTCAATCAGGCGAATCTGAAGAAAGTCATGCCGTCTTTCTTCCAGCACATCGTCTGCTCCACAAGGGGAGGAAATACACTCGACCACTGTTACACCCCGTTCAGAGCCGGATACAAGGCTGTACCGGCTCCACCATTAGCGGGAGCAACAAACACGTCGGATCATGCCGCCATCTTGCTGGTCCCAGCATATAAACAGAGATCACGTGACGCCGTCGTGTCACGTGAGGTAAAGAAATGGGATGACCAATCAGAGGCCACGCTTCAGGACGCACTAGACATCGCCGACTGGGGAATGTTCAGGAGGAGTAACAGTGACGTCAGCAATTACACAGACGCTGTGGTGTCATTCATAACAACACTGGCTGATAGTATCGTCCCCACAAAGAAGGCGAGGGTGTTCCCAAACCAGAAACCATGGGTGGACAGTACCATCAGAGCAGCCCTGAACTCTCGCACCACTGCTTATAACCGGGGCAGAGAGTCAGGAAACATGGAAGAGTACAAGACAACAGTCTACACTCTGCGCAAGGCTGTCAAACTTGCTAAGAGGACGTATGCCGACAAGATGGAGGCACAAATGGCACAGAATGACACAAGAGGCTTATGGCAGGGACTGAGGGCTATAACTGACTACAAAGTCAGTGCCCCCTCAATGGGGAGCGACGACGCCTCCCTTGCGGACCGGCTCAACACCTTCTATGCGCGGTTTGGTGCAAACAGTGGCACTGCTAGCCCAACGGCTAGTGACGTCACTGGTGCACCGGCTGTTGTGGAGGGGGGGGGGGGGCATCCGCGGGGGGGCGGGGACGCTCTCTCATTGACGGTACACAGTGTGAGAAGAGCATTTATGCAGGTGAACACCAGGAAGGCTGCTGGCCCAGATGGTATAACAGGACGCATACTTAAGTCCTGTGCCAACCAGCTTGCCCCGGTGTTCACCGCCATATTTAATCAATCCCTGGCGGAGTCAGTGGTCCCTGCCTGCTTCAAGATGTCTACCATCATCCCTGTACCGAAGAAACCCTCCCCAACATGTCCAAATGACTACAGACCGGTGGCACTCACCTCTGTGGTCATGAAATGTTTTGAGAGGCTGGTCAAGGACCACATTTGTGCCTCCCTCCCCAGTGATATGGACCGTATGCAATTTGCATACAGGACAAACAGGTCCACTGACGACGCGGTCTCCCAGGTACTGCACAGCACCCTCTCCCACCTTGACCGTCAGAAGGGGGGCTATGTGAGACTGTTGTTCATTGACTACAGCTCAGCGTTCAACACCATAGTCCCCACCAGACTGGTGGACAAGCTGATCGAGCTGGGTCTGAGCTCCGCCCTGAGCGCCTGGGTACTGGACTTTCTGAGTGAAAGACCCCAGGCGGTCAGGGTGGGGGGTCAGACCTCCAACACCATCACCCTGAGCATCGGGTCCCCCCAGGGCTGTGTTCTAAGCCCCCTGCTGTACTCACTCTACACACACGACTGTGTGGCCAAGTTCAGCTCCAACTCCATAGTGAAGTTCGCAGACGACAAGGCCTACCGGGAGGAGGTTGAGGTACTGGAACGCTGGTGCCAGGACAACAGCCTGCTCCTGAACATTGGTAAAACCAAGGAGCTGATCGTGGACTATAGGAGAGGACAGCAGGAGACACACACACCACTGATGATTAACGGGGCTACCGTGGACAGGGTGAGCAGCTTTAAGTACCTGGGGGTCCACATCTCAGAGGATCTGACATGGTCAACACACATAGACACAGTAGTAAAGAAGGCGAAACAGCGCCTCTACCACCTGAGACAGTTAAGGAAGTTCAGAGTATCGGGGAAGATACTCCAGTCCTTCTACTCAGGAGCTGTAGAGAGCATCTTGACCGGAAACATCACTGCCTGGTATGGAAACAGCACGGCACAAGACAAGAAGGCCCTACAGAGAGTGGTGCGCTCAGCCAAGCGTACCACGGGTATTGCACTACCTCCCCTGCAGGTTCTATACAACAAGAGGTGCAAATCCAGAGCCTGCAGGATAATGAAAGACCCTCACCACCCCAATAACAGCCTGTTCCAGCTGCTGAGGTCAGGCAGACGCCTGCGAACCCCAGCTACTAGGACAGAGCGGCTTAGGCTCAGCTTCTTCCCCCAGGCCATCAGAGCCCTGAACAATGAACATTGAGTGCCACAGAACACTGAACTATCCACACACAAGCACACATGAACACACACACGACACGCACGCTGTGCACGCTCACACACTAGCAGCCACTTAACACTTTAACATGAGCGGGCACACACTCATGCCGCACACTTATGGCCAAAAGGAAAGGCCACTTTAAATTAGAATAACAGGAACAGTGTATTGCACTACCAAAGCTACCTAGCATGTCCTATATGCCCTGTAAATAACTATGTACAGATACCGAGATGTCACACCATGTTACCTGTTACCTGTTTATTGCACAATGTTGTTTTTTTATTGGATTCTATTATATGTTGTACCACTGTATTGCACATTGTTGCGGGCAAGACCACCCACATTTCATTGTATACTTGTATGCCGTGACAATTAAAACTCTTGACTTGACTTGACTTGATGTTACCGCTGGGTGATATCATCAGAGAACATAATGTAGATTTCCATAGCTATGCGGATGATACACAACTGTACATATCTGCTGAACCAAATGATACAGCGATTAGCTCCATTACAGACTGCTTACTGGCAATAAATAAATGGATGAGTAAGAACTTCCTGAAACTAAACGAGAACAAAACTGAAATTCTAATTATCGGCTCCAAAACTAAAAAAGAAACATTAATAAAGAACCTGGGGGGACTAACCCCTTGGATCAAATCTGAGGTCACTAGTCTTGGGGTTATCATAGATTCAGAACTGAACTTCAATTCTCACATTAGCAAAGTGACAAAAACATCGTTCTTCCATCTCAGAAATATAGCAAAAGTACGACCATTTATTAATCAGAACGATGCTGAGAAGCTAATTCATGCATTCATATCTAGCCGGTTAGACTACTGTAATGCACTTTTCACAGGTCTCCCTAAGAAAACCACAGAGAGGCTTCAGCTAATCCAAAACTCTGCAGCCCGACTGCTAACTAGAACCAAAAGGAGAGAGCACATTAGTCCAGTCTTAGCTGCTTTACACTGGCTTCCTGTAACATTTAGAATTGACTTTAAGGTCCTTCTCCTTACATACAAAGCTCTAAATGGACAGGGACCTAGCTACATCGCCAACACTCTAATAAATTACACACCAGCAAGAACACTGCGATCATCAGCTGCTGGACTACTAGAGGCTCCCAGAAGCAGTCAAAAGAGGATCGGTAATGCAGCCTTTATCAACTATGCCCCAAAACTATGGAACAAACTACCCCAAAACATCAGGGAAGCCAACTCGCTAGACATCTTTAAAAGACAGCTTAAAACCTATCTCTTTGCTCAGGCATTTCACTGATAGATATCTGCTACGACCTAGTGGCAAGAGGAAACATCAGGGATATCCTGACACAACTTGTATTTACCTGCACTATTCTTACCCTGCCTACTCTTATACACTGCCTATCAAATTCATGTGTCGGTTATTGCACTTTTTACTTCTTACTGATGACTATTTTAAAACTGAATCATTTTAAACTATTTTTATTATTTGCTAGATCCAAATATGAAACACTGTGATTATTTGTATTACTGAATAGAGAGCCTATTAGGATGCTAGATCCTAATGTGAAACACTGTGATTTTCCATACCTTGCTATGCTCGCTCATGCCTGTATTTTTTATGTCCGTTCTATTTTATAATTTGACTATTTTTAAACTGAATCATTTTAAACTATTTTTACTATTTGTGTTACTGAAAACTGTAAGCGGAGAGCCTATTGGGATGCTAGATCCTAATGTGAAACACTGTGATTCTACCTGTCTATCTTTTTATGCTCGCTTATGCCTGTATTTTTTACTGTTGTGAAGCACTTTGAACTGCAACCTCTGTATGAAAAGTGCTATACAAATAAAGTTATTATTAAAGAGTTGGATCAAATGATGGGCTCAAATGAAAATATTACCGTCATGCAAATTAAGCACGACACACTGTGGAAATTGCTTGGTGAAACTACACGGTTGCATGAATCACTAAAACCTTTATTGCCTGATGACGAAATGTCTAAACAAAATGGTTTCAAGGTCACATGCACAATGTTAATCAAATCATTGACAAAATGGAGAAATGGGTGCGTGCTAATAGGGAGCAGTGCACGCCCACACAAGTTGATGACAATGATTATGAATTCAGTGGTGTGCCCAATGCAACTGAGGTTGTGGTTGACCCAAAGAACAATGCTGTGTCGAGTACAAATGAGGTTCTGAATAACAACGGTTCAAATAACAATGCTGTGTCATATACAAACGAGGTTCTTGCTAATGACGGTTAAAATTTCAACTTTGTGTCAAATGGAAATGAGGTGGATAGTATTGGGCCAGATGACAGTGTTTCCAATACGGGTAAATCAAGGGTGTCAAGTGGTAGTTCTACCAGACACTCAATGTCATCAAACATTTCTGCATCCATCTTGGCACAGGCCGAGGTGGCGGCACTTGTGGTATTGGAAATGGCTTTAAAAGAAAGTCATGAACTGGAAGCCCAGGAGGTACAATTAAAGGCACAAATGGAAGCCCAGCAAGCACAATTAAAAGCACAAATGGAAGCCCAGGAGGCACAAATAAGAGAAAAAAGGCAATTGCTTCAAATACAAAGTCAAATTGCTGCTCAGACAGCTAAGGTGACTGTTCTCAGGAACAGAGGGTCTGACATTGAAAGCAGAGTTACAGATGGAATGAACTCTTATGTGTCAAAAGAAAAGGCTGCTCTCAACCCCTCTGCTGTACAATTCATTCCATCACTGTCAGACTGTCATGTCAACTATCCATCAACAGGAGGCAGCAAACCTGCAAGACCAACTCAATCACACCAAAAGCCATACAATCAGCTCAGTACTGTAGCCACCCGGCACAAGGAAATCATTTCTCAAGGAACCAAAACAAAACCAAGTGCTCCAACTCTCACTGCAAGCATGCCACAAAGATCTCAACACCTACCTCATGCTGTATATTCACCGCAGCAACCCATTCAAAGCAGTGAGGATCAAGGCAATATCTTCACGATCATGCAGAAGCAAAATGACATTACAGCATTACTTGTGCAACAGCAAGTTTCCTTATCACTACCCCCCAGGGATATACCAATCTTTGATGGAAACCCTTTTGAGTACAACACATTCATTAGAGCCTTTGAACATGGAGTGGAAGGAAAGGCTGCTAACAGTGTGGACTGCTTGTACTACCTGGAGCAGTACACTAGAGGGCAACCTAAAGAGCTGGTAAAGAGCTGTCAACATATGCCATCCGACAGGGGGTATCAAAAGGCTAGAACGCTTCTGCATGAACGTTTTGGAAATGAGCAGAAAATAGCCACTGCATATATGGAGAGAGCGTTTGGATGGGTACCTGTAAAATCAGAGGATATCAAGGCCTTACAAGCATTTTCGTTATTTCTACGCATCTGCTGTAATGCCATGGAAGACATCAGCTACATGTCTGAGATGAACATGCCATCAAACCTACGGGCAATAATCATGAAGCTACCTTACAAACTCAGAGACAGATGGAGAAACATTGCTTTTGAATATCAGGAGAGACACCATCGTCAAGCAGGTTTCAGTGAAGTTGTCACCTTCATTGAAAGACAAGTGTCTATTGCATCTGACCCACTGTACGGGGACATTCTAGACACTGTTGTCTCAATGTCAAAGTTGAAGATTGGAAACAAAACTTCACAAGGACGCCTGCAGGAGAGAGGAAGCAGTTTTGCTACATCTATGTCATCTGTTGAGTTTGACAATCAAGAGGAGAGAGACAAACCAATAAGAGAATCCTGCCTGCTATGTGAAGAGGGCCACAGTTTGGAAACATGTTCTAAGATGGAGAGGAAACGGCATGGTGAAAAAATAGATTTTCTAAAAAGAAAGGGTGCTTGCTTTGGATGTCTATATGTCGGGCACATAAGTTCACAGTGCCATAGTAGGCTGTTTTGTAAAATATGTAACCTAAGACATCCTACCATTCTCCATATTCATGAAAGGGAATGGAAAGAACTAAGATCACGACAAAATGACACACGAGATGAAAACAGAATGAGTCAAGTCACCATTCCCAAAACTTGTGGCCACATAGGGGCCGGAGCACAGAATTGCATCTTGTCTATTGTGCCTGTCAAGATCAAGGCAAAGAAAGGCAGCACAATCTTAGAAACGTATGCATTCTTAGATCCCGGCAGTTCATCCACTTTCTGCTCCGAGCAACTCATGAGGAAGCTCAACGTGACAGGAAGGAACACTAGATTCCTAATGAAAACGATGAACCAAGAAAACTTCGTCAACAGTCACGTCATCTCGGGACTAGAGGTTGCGGCACTAAACAGTGACACCTACATTGAGTTGCCTGATGTGTACACCCAACACAAGATGCCTGTGACTCGCGATAACATCCCGCGACAGAAGGACTTGTATGCTTGGCCATACTTAAACACTGTGGAAATTCCTGCTATTGACGCTGACATGGAGTTGTTAATTGGAACTAACACTCCAGACGCAATGGAGCCATGGGAGGTGATAAACAGCAGGGGTAAAGGACCTTACACTGTTAAAACCCTGTTGGGATGTGTTGTTAACGGACCATTGAGAGAAGGCGGTGACAGTGGGATCGGCTGCCCCACAGTCACAGCCAACCGCATTTCCATTGCTCAGATAGAGGAATTGTTGGTTGAACAATACAACCATGACTTCAATGAGAAATCAACAGCAGACAAGCCAGAAATGTCCATAGAAGACCTCAAGTTCATGCAGATTGTCAATACTTCAGCCGAACTAAAGAATGGACATTACTGCTTGCCATTGCCTGTTAGAGAGGACAACGTTGTCATGCCCAACAACCGCCACCTTGCTGAGCAAAGAGTCCTCTGCCTAAAAAAGAAATTAAACAAAAACCCTATCTTCAAAGAAGAATACACTAACTTTCTCAATAACGTCATAAGCAACGGCTATGCAGAGAGAGTGCCAGAGCACCAGTTGGAAGGAAAAGAGGGAAAGGTGTGGTATATCCCTCACCACGGGGTACACCATCCTAAAAAGAAAGACTTGAGAGTGGTTTTCGACTGTACAGCAAGCTACAAGGGAGTGTCACTCAACACCAAGCTACTCCAGGGACCCGACTTGACAAATTCCCTGCTTGGAGTTCTCACAAGGTTTCGCCTAAACTCTATAGCAGTTATGGCTGATGTAAAGGCTATGTACCATCAAGTCCACGTGGCAAAACGGGACGTGGACTTCCTTCGCTTCCTCTGGTGGCCAGGAGGTGATCTAACACAGCCGCTCACTGAGTACAGAATGACTGTCCATCTGTTTGGTGCAGTATCATCGCCCAGCTGTGCTAGCTTTGCCCTTAGGAAAACGGCTGAAGACAACAAAGCAGACTTCCCAGTCCACATAACAGATACCATCCAGCACAACTTCTACGTGGATGACTGCCTGAAATCTGTGTCCTCAGAGGCAGAAGCCATATCTTTGGTTACAGACCTTACAGCTGTATGCCAGTTGGGAGGTTTCCAATTGTTGAAGTGGATGAGCAACAGCAGATCTGTGTTGGAAACCATTGATGTAGAAAAAAGAGCCAATAACGTAAAGGAACTGGACTTTGACAGGGACAGCCTTCCCGTCGAGAGAACCCTAGGACTGCAATGGTGTGCAGAAACTGATACATTTAGGTTCAAAATGTCAGTTCAAGACAGACCATTCACAAGGCGAGGTCTTTTGTCTGTTGTCAGCTCAGTCTACGACCCTATTGGGTTTCTAGCACCCTTCACCTTACCTGCCAAGATGCTGCTGCAAACCCTCTGTAAAATGGACTACAGTTGGGATGAGCGTATTCCTCAAAAGTATCAGTTGCAATGGGTGGGGTGGCTAGAGGACTTAAAAAGACTCAGCACCTTTAGTGTGCCAAGATGCTTTCAACGTCTGTTTCGCTGTGTCACATTGCATCACTGCGGGTCCTCGGGAGTTACGTCATCCACGGTGACCCTCTCTCCCTCTCCTGTTCGCTGTATACAAACATACTACATAGCAGCCCTCCGTGAGGGCCTTGGACAGGCCGAAGTCGCTGATCTTGGCGTAGTGCTGCGTGACCAGCAGCACGTTCCTGGCCGCCAGGTCCCGGTGCACGAAGTTGTGTTCCTCCAGGTACTTCATGCCCATGCACACCTGGTGCACCAGCTCCGTGATGTTCTTCACTTCCATGCTGAGCCTGGAGAGGAGGGACAAGCGCAGGTCACTGTGGCTGAACGCCTTTATCCTTTTAGCCAGGGGTGTTAACCCTCCAGTCACCCTTCAAAAAACCCACTACCTGTCTCCCTAGTGACCGAAACCAAAAATGTTTCAATTTTTTTCATGAATACCATTATTAACTTCAGTCCTCACCATACATATAGAATATTTATTCATTTTCAGGATTTTAACCATTTCTTAAATTAGGGTTAGGGTTAGGGTTGGGGTTAGGGTTGGGGTTAGGGTTGGGGTTAGGGTTAGGGTTAGGGGGTTAGGGTTACCCTAACCCTAAGCCTAACCCTAACCCCCTAACCCTAACCCCAACCCTAACCCCAACCCTAACCCTAACCTGTCCAGTTCTGCGACTAGGGTGAAAGGTGTGACACTTGTTGTTCACACGTTAATAGTGATTGTTTTTAAAAAACAAACATGGATTATTGTAATATGAGTCCGAGATGTGATACTGAGCTACTTTTTTGGCATATACATCAAATCTAGCCAACGCTATCCACAAACACACGTGAAGAAAAGGCTTTTTGAACAGAACTGCGACAAGGGTGACTGGAGGGTTAAAGGAAAACTCCAACATTTTGGGAAATTAGCTTACCGTCTTCTCCAGAGAGAGACAAGAAGATAGATACCAGTCTCCAGTAGAAAGCTATCTGGCTGCATGTTAGCCTAGCTTAGCACAATGAATGGAAGTGGAAATGACTGGGTAGCCTAGCCATTCTTAACCATCAATAATATGTGTTCATTTTCTTACTCACCTCTGATATATTTACTTATTTACATATTTACTTATTTGCATTTTGCATCTGATAAAATACAACAATTTAATTTGACAAACCCTAACCCTAAAAACTGAAAAGAAAAATATTATCTATTAACAATTTATTTAGGTAACATAAATAATACTAATTCGTACATTGAAAAAAAAATATATATATAAAAAAAAAATTAGAGACCCCCACAGGTGTTGTTGACCCCATTTGCCCCCCCATAACTCGAACCCTGCTCCTTGCAACCACGGATGACCCCCTCCCCCACACCACGGATGACCCCCTCCCCTCCCCCGCACCACAGATGACCCCCTCCCCCCCGCACCACAGATGACCCCCTCCCCCCCGCACCACAGATGACCCCCTCCCCCTCACCACAGATGACCCCCCCCCCCCCCCCGCACCACAGATGACCGGCTCCTAGTTTAGTTTAGTTTAGTTTACTCAGTTTATTTGATCAGGGACAGTCAGGGGTGTAAAGTACTTGAGTAATTGTATTTTGTTACAATACTTAAGTACTGTTTTTGGGGATTTGTACTTTACTCAAGTATTATTAGGTTTGTATACTTGTACTTTTACTCAATTACATTTCAGAGAAAAAATACATACTTTTTACTCGTTACATTTAAAATGCAGACAAAGTACAAAGTACAAATCTTGCAGGTCCAACCATTTTAATTATTATATTTGTTTCTCTGGCCGAACTAACGTTAACGTTATTAATCCTGTGGCCGCACTTTATTTAAAAACAGCCAATCAAATCCTCATCAATGGAAAATTAACCCGCCCATACCCATGCTGATTGGTCCTTGTGCAAGACTAGAAAGCGGGGATCTTTGACACCTGCTATCAGAAGAATAGACAGTCAGAAAAAAAGTGTTTTACTTTTACTTTTTAGTACTTAAGTACATTTAAAAGTAGAAACTTTTTACTTTGACTCAAGTGTGTTTTTAGCCAGATACTCTGACTTTTACTTGAGTACGATTTTCAGACGGTACCCATACTTTCACTTAAGTATAATTTCTGGGTACTTTTTACACCCCTGGGGACAGTGCATATCAATCAACAGTTTATAAATTTATAAATGAATACAAATAAAAAACTGTAAATATGTCGTTAGCAGGGTTGCTACTAGGTTTCAGCTGTAGTCCCAGATGTTTAAGCCAGAAAGAAACAGAAAGATAGAAGGATATTAAAGCTAATATAAAAACAGTTTAAAACATAATCTGTACATTCACTCTCTAGGCATTCGTGCATCTAAAAAAATAAAATTATAATAAAAAAAAACAGTGTACAGGGACAAATCAAAGCTGTATAAACACTGTATAGGCAGGCACACATATATATACATACATAATCATAAATCACATAACCACATAGGACTGACCCCTATTAGTCGACTAATCGGTCGAAAGGAGCCGTAGTCGACTGCCAACCTCTTAGTCGATTACAAAAAAAAAAGCATGGCCTAGAAGCGTGGCTAACGCTAATGGCACGCATACCAGAGACTAACTGCCTAAGAAAACAGGCACAGAGGCACTGAAAGAGGATTTCACCCATCTAATGAACACACTAGACAAATATCAAGATGTATCCATCAGTGGACCAATTGCATTCTTTTGCAGAGGACAAGAAGCCTTCAGTCGACTCCTTCAGACATTAAGCAGCCCCCACAGCCCAAATGGAATGGTACAAAAAATATATAAAAAAATATTATATATATATTTTTTTTGTCGACTAATAGTCGACTAACGGCAAATTTTGGCCAATCATAGTCGACTATCCAAATCCTTAGTCGGGGACAGCCCTAGAACCACATCATCACAGTAAGGACAAGAACCAGACCTACCTGTTCCTCTGCAGGAACCTGTGCAGCGGCCCCAGCTCCGCCAGCTCCATGACCAGCATGAGGCTCTCCGCCTCACAGATGCCGATCATGCGCACGATGTAGGGGTTGTCCAGCTGCTGCATGACGTGCGCCTCGCGCAGCATGTCCGCGCGCACCGCCGGGTTGTTGTCGTCGTTCTTCAGCACCTTCACCGCCACCTGCTTCTCCGACCTGGTGGAGGACGAGAGAGGGGTCGGGGGTCACGCTTAAAAACCTTCATTTAACTCTTTCACTGCCGCACTACCAAACGGTTAACCCTTTCTGTTAAAGTTATGTGATGTATACGATTGCATGTAACTGTCTAACTGTTTCCACAAGAGGGCGCTATAGGCGGAGCTATTGACGCTGGCGCCAGGTAAGAGGGTATTTAAGGGATTGTTCCCTCCCTCTCTGTCTCTTCCCACCTACCTCCCACAGAGAGAAGGTCTCATGTACTGTGTACCAATGTGATAATAAACCACGCCGATTAAAGGCTGAAGTGAGAGGACCTTGTCGTCATGATAAGTTATTGTCGCCCCATAGCTAACTCTGTCAACACTTTCACTGTGACGGTACACAGAAGGTTAACCCTTTCGCTGCGACGATACACAGAGGGTTAACCCTTTCGCTGCGACGATACACAGAGGGTTAACCCTTTCACTGCGACGATACACAGAAGGTTAACCCTTTCGCTGTGACGATACACAGAAGGTTAACCCTTTCGCTGCGACGATACACAGAAGGTTAACCCTTTCGCTGTGACGATACACATAAGGTTAACCCTTTCACTGCCACACAATGGCAGGTTAACCCTTTCACTGCCACACCACAGAAGGTTAACCCTTTACTATCACACTACCGACGGTTAACTGTCGGTAGTGTGATAGTAAAGGGTTAACCTTCTGTAGTGTGGCAGTGAAAGGGTTAAACTCGAAAAGGCAACTGAGGTTTCACAGTGCAACCCCTTATGAAATCACCACTGAGTGTACATAGGACCCAGTGCCTTCTCAGGAATTTAGCATGTCTATTTTTATCATGCACATCTTATGTCTTCTTATTACCAGTTTTTTTTATGTCTATTTTATTATTAGTATTATTGCACAATCGATGCGGGCATGACCACCCGCATTTCACTGTATGCCCTGGTATGTATGTGACAAATAAACCTCTTGAATCTTGAGACAGTCTGAGTATTGTATACAGCGAAAAATAAATAAATAACGCACATCCTCTCCATTCCTTGGTGCTGAGCCAAACTGTAAAAACAGTAGTACTGTACATGAAACAAAGCGGGGCTCGCAACTCACTTTTGATGCTCCAAAGTGTTTTAATTGTGACAAAAAATAGCAGGTACAACGTTTCGACCCTTCCGGTCTTTTTCAAGTATGAACACAACAGAAAATTGCATCTTTTTTATAACGGAAATTAAATGAATAAATTAGCTATCAGCCCCACCTGGTGATCAGGGGCGGTACCAAGACTTGTATGATTTTCTTATACATTTTAGACATGATTTTTTTTGAGCATTTATTGCTTTTTCCTGGTCAGACATGACCGACAGATGAGGAGAGGATGAACGGGAGAAGAGGCGGGGAAGACATGCGACAAATGTCACCGGGAGCGGGAGGCGAACCCGGGGCGGCCGCGTAGGTGTGCGAGGCACTAACGTGGTGTGCCACGAGGGCACCACGATTTTAGACATGATTCAGTAACCTCTTTATCTTTTATATTTGACATCCTGTATAAAAAAAGATGCAATTTTCTGTTGTGTTCATACTTGAAAAAGACCGGAAGGGTCGAAGCGTTGTACCTGCTATTTTTTGTCACAATTAAAACACTTTGGAGCATCAAAAGTGAGTTGCGAGCCCCGCTTTGTTTCATATTGTATACAGTGTGACGTCACGTACTTCCTCATCTTGTAGACGCCCTTTATGACATACTTTATATGAAATGCTTATTTCTGAAAGAGCCCCTGGGAGTGTGCTACATACAGTAAAAAAGAAAGTAAGTAAAAAAAAAGTTATTAAGAAGTAAGTAAAAGTAAGTAAAGTCAATATACAATATATACAACACACTAAAATGAGCAACAGTGAGGTACAATGCAGCAATGAGATGTGGTACAAAACTTAGGGTAGGGTGCAAATGAGGTATTGGATGTAGTGCAAATCTTTTTAATACTAGATAAATATAACGTGTGTTAAAGTGTCTAAAGTGAGTAAAGTGAGTGATAAGGTGAGTGTTTGTTTAAAGTGAGTGTACATGTGGATGTGTGTGTGCAGTGTGTGTAGATGGCGCCATCTTGTGTAGATGATGGGTTGTTACATAGTGTCATTGTCATTGACATTGCCCCTTTGGCCTGAGGTGCTGTCAAAGAGACAGTGTGAGTATTGTTTTTTTTTTTTTTTTTCAAACTTTGTTTATTGGAGTTTTTCATTGCAATATGAAATGAGCACAAGGTCAAACTGTACACATATATGCCAGACGTATTGCACATATCTACATATAAGTAGTCAAAATATAGGTCTGTTGAATGTAAACAATATACATATTGCACAAAGCTGTATAAGTAGTCAAAATATAGGTCTGTTGAATGAAAACAGTATACCTGAATTGATTGATTGATTGAAAACTTTATTAACAGATTGCAGAATGGGTACAATACAGTACAGCTCAATACACACAATTGTTAAGGGGATGCAGACCAGAGAAAGACTTTCGTCTTGTTTACATCAGGGTCCCCCCCACCTATTGCACAAAGCTGTATAAGTAGACAAAATATAGGTCTGTTGAATGAAAACAGTATACCTATTGCACAAAGCTACGTATAAGTAGTCAAAGTATAGGTCTGTTGAATGAAAACAGTATACCTATTGCACAAAGCTACGTATAAGTAGTCAAAGTATAGGTCTGTTGAATATAGACTACAGCGCGTACACCAAAAAAAGAGAAAAAGATATTCCATTCCTCTCTTTCTGCTGTACAGTCCTTGTCCTGGGTGTACATATCTGTTTAATTGACTATGTCCGAAACAATATCTATATATTTATTTTGTGGTGTACACAGTGTGAGGTGATCACGTACTTCCTCATCCTGTAGACGCCCTTCCTGACGGTGCCGAAGTTCCCCGAGCCCAGCTCGCCCTCCTCCAGGAACAGGTGGATGCGGTTCACCGTGGAGGTGCGCAGCTCGTCGGGGTCGGCGTAGGGACTCTCGTATACCAGCGTGTCCATGGGCATGGCGTGCTCCGTGGGACACACGGGCAGGGCTGCTGCGGGGCCAGACATCCATTTTATATCCATTCATTCGAATTCATGATTTAGGACGATGTTTAAAAATTTAAATGTTCGCCTTTTATTTTTTACAAAAAGTGATGTTTGGTGAAAGTTAGATTTGCACTTTATTAATCCCGATAGGGAAATGCCTTCTTGTTTGATGATCAAGATGCACCTTTTATTCGTTTTAAAAGTGAAGTTTGGTGAAAAAGCGAGTTATTGCCCTATTAATCCCAATAGGGACATTCGTCTTTGTTTGATCAAGAGTAACCATTTACATTTACATTTAGTCATTTAGCTGATGCTTTTATGCAAAGCGACTTACAAGTTCTGTACGACAGTGCATGACAGTAAGGTTAGTTAGGGTTAGATATATTTTTTAATTAAAAAATAAATTATTCAGATATATATATATATAAATAAATATATATATATATTTTTTTCTTTTTCTTTTTTTATTGAAGATTGGTGAAAGTTAGGTTTGCACTTATCTTGGTTTGATCATTTCTTTTATGTCAAATAAAAACAAAGCTTATTTGAATGATTTCCTTGGCGTTTCTAGTTTTTAAGAGAAAAAAATTGATTAAAATCGTAAATCGGATATGGTGTGAGAAAATCGGAGATTTAATTTTTAGGCCATATCGCCCATCCCTACACACAGGCTGGTCCAGCTGACTATTGGTCAAACAGTATCACAGTTGTTCAGGATCCCCCTAACAACAGAGACCCATGAAAGGGCAAATGACCAGAATCAGAATCAGAAAGGTCTCTATGACCAAGTTGTTTACACAAAGGAAGGGATTTTGATTTGGTCGTTTGGTGCGACAGACAATTATGGTAGAATAAAATAAAAGGTAGAAGAAGATCAAATGGAATATAAACTAAATAAAAATATAGTCACAATAGAATAGAATATAGTTATAAAATAAAATATTATAATTATTTGTATTATAGTTCTACTCACTACAACTGTTATCAATACTACCACAGTATAATTTATTAGTCAGTGTGTGTTATGTAAAAATCCCAATTTCCTCTCGTGCCAATTCTCCCTCCTCTGTCCTGATCGTTGCTCGCATGTGCCCCCCACTGGCCGGTCGTAGGGAGGATAGAAGCCTTGCATCACATGTCCCCTCCGGTACACGAGGAGGCAGCCAGTCACATCTTTTCACCTGCCAGCGCGGACTCTCATTGGCGAGGAGTAACGTGTAGGAGGCTCACACTGCCCCCGCCATTT
This sequence comes from Notolepis coatsorum, assembly GCF_963971535.1. Taxonomy (NCBI): domain Eukaryota; kingdom Metazoa; phylum Chordata; class Actinopteri; order Aulopiformes; family Paralepididae; genus Notolepis; species Notolepis coatsorum. The sequence continues at coordinate 97,312,116 of NC_140176.1, read as the reverse complement.
TCCTGTCTTTGCTGTGCAGGCGCCCTGACCGATCTGTAGGAGTCGCTGTTTACAACGACCAGACTACCACCCTTCGACTCCCGTCCCGCTAACTCTGCCAATTGAGTCAGTATGACGGCCGGCCCAAGCCGGAGGCAACGCTGACAGCCGGATTCGAGACCGGTGTCTCTTGCGTTGGTGATGAGTGCAAGGTCCGCTGCGCCACCCAGCCGCCTAATGTGTCTGTTTCTTTGTACTGTGAAGCACTTTGGTGACCATGACACTGCCTTGGTAAAAGTCATTACTGCCATGGTACCACCTTTAACTATAAACAACTGTATTGTTATTTCTATTCTAATTAGTGTATATACTTGTGACCACAGTTGTACAGCCCTGGCCTTTTCCTATTTAAATTTACATTTTATAATTCTATTCTATTGTGCTTGTATGTTAATTTAATTTATACTCCATTTTATTTTATTCCACATTTCAATTTTTTATTCCACCATAATTGTCTGTCCGTCAACGTCGCACCAAAAACAACCAAATCAAATTCCTGTATGTGTAAACTACTTGCCAATAAAGACCTTTCTGATTCTTATTCTGATTCTAACACCATAGTATAATCCCATTCAAACCATGACACCAATGGTAGTGACCAAAAAGTGACTTTCTTTTGTTGTTGTTGTTGACAATACCATGATACTCTTTTTAGGGGTTGTCAGAAATCGAAAACATCTTAGATGTGCGTCTCTTTGCTTCTCCACAAGGAACAGGAAAACCCTTATATGGACAGAGAACTCCTAGCAAGACACAGCTATACTTTCACATAACCTATCATGCCAGTTAGGGTACCTTATGTATACTGCACATGTATGTATACTTACTTACTCATAGTATATGTTCCGAGTCCTATTTGTTATTGACCATATTTATTGTAATGCATTATAACTGATAGGGCATACAGACCCTCAGATCACACTGCCTACTTACTCATAATGCTTAATTATATTGTTTACACTGCTTAGCTTTACTTTTTCTACTGTACTATAGTTGCATTGCCTATATTTATGTCTGTCTAATATAACCCTGCCGATACCTGTACCTCCCCTCCCCCCTCCCCCCATGCTGCTATGATGCCTGAATTTCGCCAAGGGGATCAATAAAGGAAAAAAATTGTGACTCCAGTGTGATTTACCTGTGTTGGCTGAAGCAAGGATTGACACCCTGGTCTCATAATCATTATCTGTGGGTTTGAGGCCGACTGCACGCTGCATTAGAGACGACACGGGTTAATAAGGTCACATACAAGAGGAACAATACAAATAGTTATATTACACTGTGCTGAAATGTCACCCGCAACCACAGCTGGACTTAAAGTGACCAGATGAGCGTAAAAAAAAAAAAATCTCCTCCATCTTGAAGCAGGGCGTCAATATCTTTCGTGAGAACCCGTATCACAGTGATTCTTAAAGGAAATCATGACATGGTCTTTTGTTCACCAATGTGTAACCCCCCCCCCCCCCCCACAAACAAAACAACAGGCTATGGCTGCCGTGTCCACAGAAAGCTTTTTTTTTTTCAAGGCAGATCGCTTTGGATATAAAAAATATGAATGCCCAGAGCGCTTCCAAAGCGCAGGGAGCGCTTATTGTTGCGTGATTTGCGTTATAGGTCGTATATACCTTAGGTCGTATATTACTGGGTTGTCAGACACCGCAAGAATCAGCCTCTCCTTAGGCTGGTAAAGCTATGCCTCCTAAAGTGTGAAAACGGAACTACAGGCTTTCCGGTTTCGACAAAACAATTATAGAAACGTGTGAAGTGCACAATATTTCCTCGTTTAAGCCACTGCAACGCCTTTGCCTGAAGAATTTACTACCTGACCGGGACGTTCTAGCTTGTTTGCCGACAGGATTTGGGAAAAGTTTGGTCCGTTCGGAGGCAGCTTCCAGGGGAAGTACATACACCGGAAATTCACACTTTCGGCCGTAGTGCTTTACCAGTCTTTATCTCACGGAGGAGATAAAACTGGGAACGAGGTTAGCCTCTCCTCTGCCATGTTTGTTGATATTTTTTAGTCCCGCCACTTCCTCGATTTTGATTGGTCGGTCGAAAAAAGTGACATTGATGAGCGGCTCTCCTCTCCTCTCCTAGCGCGTCTTTACCATAGAAATGAAGGCAGAAAGGCGCTGGCGGCTCAAAAAACACTTTCTGTGGACACAGCTCCTTACGCCTGACCATGTATGGTATGTTGTATGAATGTGTATGCATGTGAATGAATGTTGGTGGTGGTCGGAGGGGCCGTAGGCGATGATTATTCGCCACGCTTCCGTGAGTCTGCCTCAGGGCAGCTCTGGCTGCAATTGTAGCTTACCACCACCGGTATGACTGTGTATGAACGAATAATGGACTCTGTAAGCGCTCTGGGGTCTCTGGGGTGTCACGAAGAGCGCTATATAAATCGAATCCATTATTATTATTATTATTATGTGAGTAGTAGTACACACAGTATTACTGTGATATCGAGTGTCACTGTGATACCCGGGTGTGTCCACGAGAGAACGTAATAATTGACCTATCTCAAACCCGACCCTTTTTTTCTCTCGATTCTCCAATCACAACCGTCGCTTCTCTCGGAGAAGGTTTGAGATAGGTCAGTCGTTATGATTTTCCACACAGAAAAGAGGAAAGAGGTGAGTGCAGGGGTCAACATCTTGATTCACATGCAGACAGTTCAAAGAAAAAGGGGGTATGGAACAATATTATGAAGACGCAATACTACTGCTACTATTGACTATACTTCAGTATCACTAGTACACAATACTACTGCTACTATTGACTATACTTCAGTATCACTAGTACACAATACTACTGCTACTATTGACTATACTTCAGTATCACTAGTACACAATACTACTGCTACTATTGACTATACTTCAGTATCACTAGTACACAATACTGCTACTATTGAATATACTTCCATATCACAAGTACACAATACTACTGCTACTATTGAATATACTTCAGTATCACTAGTACACAATACTACTGCTACTATTGAATATACTTCAGTATCACTAGTACACAATACTACTGCTACTATTGAATATACTTCCATATCACAAGTACACAATACTACTGCTACTATTGAATATACTTCAGTATCACTAGTACACAATACTACTGCTACTATTGAATATACTTCAGTATCACAAGTACACAATATACCTGCTACTATTGAATATACTTCAGTATCACTAATACACAATACTACTGCTACTATTGAATATACTTCAGTATCACAAGTACACAATACTACTGCTACTATTGAATATACTTCAGTATCACTAGTACACAATACTACTGCTACTATTGAATATACTTCAGTATCACTAGTACACAATACTACTGCTACTATTGAATATACTTCCATATCACAAGTACACAATACTACTGCTACTATTGAATATACTTCAGTATCACTAGTACACAATACTACTGCTACTATTGAATATACTTCAGTATCACAAGTACACAATATACCTGCTACTATTGAATATACTTCAGTATCACTAATACACAATACTACTGCTACTATTGAATATACTTCAGTATCACAAGTACACAATATACCTGCTACTATTGAATATACTTCAGTATCACAAGTACACAATATACCTTCTTTTGTAATGTAACCTACTTGCTGTATGATGGATCTAATTACTTCCTCTTAAATTTGCTTAAACCACAATAAATAGAATTCCACTGTTCTTGCTGTAAAGTACTGTAATAAGTGACAATAAAGGAATCTGAATCTGAATCTAACTCCCAATATTACTGTAGTTTCTCTGGTTATTGCTACCATGCTTTCTACAATGCATTTTGCATTTGCTTACGTGCATGAATGCATGTGTACAGTATGTGTAATTCTTCCCTGAAGGCTGTGTACTGTATGAGCTGCTACTGTGTGCGCGAGAAATGCAATTAAACATACTTTACAATGATTTTATGTTGATGTAAAATTCTCCAAAATGTTAGAACTGTTGTTGTTGTTGTTGTTGTTGTTGTTGTTGTTGTTGTTGTTGTTGTGGAAATTATGACTAAAGCACTTTGATCTCTATTCCCCTGGATATCAACAGAATCATGCCGTTTCCGATATCCAATCAGCTTCCTTGACGATATTACATAATATACATTTACTCTGATTGGCCCATCGGTCACATCTAGCTGTTCTGATTGGCCACCATTTAAGGCTCCACTTTCTACAGTGTATACTGTCTAGTGAACCAGAGAGGTGCACTAAAACACTAATCAAATCAAATAATTATACTCATGGCATTAACCTTCCACAATAAGCAACTTGTGTATTAAAACATCATTGTACTGTATCCTTAATGGCTGCTATGTTACTATGTTTTTACTTTACTATGTTACTATGTATATATATATTTATATATATACTATATATATAGTATAACTGTATATTGTATAGTATATTGTATAGTAGTGTATATAGGACTCATTACCTTAAATTCGTAAGCTTAGCATTGTATTGTTTGTATTTTATCTTAGTACTTTTTATCATGTCTATTTTATTATCTATTCTATTTTATTCTATTGTTATTTGTATTTTTTTGCACAATCAAGGCGGGCATGACTTAAGACTTATTTCCATTGTGCATGGCCACCTTCATTTCCACATACAACATGTATGTACATGTATTCGTGTACATGTGACGAATAAATCTTGAAATGTTGTGAATATGATGATTATTATTGTGAGTCTGCAGTTTCCCTATGGGGACATTAAAGTATAATAATACTTATACGTATAAGTACTTATTACATATATAAGATTACATATTATGTTATCTTATAGTCCTTCATTAGTTCCTAGGTACTTAAGCATCATTATTATGCCCCCTAAACTGATGTGCTACTGGAGTGACAGACTGCCCGAGTTCCCAGAGTGGCCCGTATCTGTGGAGCCACTCACAGGAACTCCTACAGAGGGGAGCCTACTGTATAAGTAGCAGGATTACCTGCGTTATTTTTGTTCGTAGTCGCATTTTGCGGAGACGCTCTCTGATTGGCCACTGACTGACGTTCTCTGATTGGCCACTGACATGTGCGCCCAATCGTGACGAGCTGTGTCTTTGCCCATTTCCGGCTCTAACAGCCTGCAAACTACCTAACGCCTAGTTTATCACTGGTTAAGCTTAGGCGACTCTTTCGAAGTTGGTTAACACTTTAATCGCCGATGACGTGTTTAGACGTCATTCCTCGCCATGCTCATTCTGCAGAAGACGCCGTAACTCGTCTTTGATATCAATAATTAAAAAATCTGTGATCGAAATCATATTTCTCCTCCGGAGACATGAGATGTACTGGTGAGCTCCACTCAACTGTCTAACGGTTCGAGAGCGCCATCTGGTGGCCGATCGGCAGATCGGCCAAGAGGGAGGGGCGCGCCAAACAGGAAGTGCTCATCCATAATCCGTCCGGGCACTCGCGATCGGTAGCCGGACTCCATCTCAACACACTGGATAATCAATTGCTCGCCCTAACTCAATAAACAACGTTATTTGGACGTATATAGTATTATACAACCTGGAAATGGTTCATCAGGATCAACATCCCATAATCGAAAACTGTCTACTCCACGCTGATCGTCCAACGGCGCGAGGAAGATATGGTAAGATCCAGCGTTATTTTCTAACGTATTCTATACTAACTGATCTGATGATCATATGACCCACACTAGATGAATGGTATAACGTTGCCCACGGAATTATAAACGCCCCCTTGCCCATCCGGTCAATATCAGATGATACGTAGTAACTTCTAGAAGTACCTCCAGTTGAAATTTATCATCTGGCAACGATCGCTACCAAACTGTATTTGATCATCAATATAATGCATTTGGAGCTATAAATCAAGTTCTGGAGAAAGCTGCAGAAAACGATAAAAACATACTTATACTTTAGACCATATTTTAGTATGAATATGTGAATGAAAAAGTATATCGTTGCTACACCCTGAACAATGGATATAGGACATTGAATGGGCCATAATAATGGCAATTTAGCAATAGAATTTAAAAAGTTATAGCCCTGCAAAGAAGGGGAACTTCTCCATAGACAAATAGAGCTGGCTAGGGATGGTAAATTATGAATTTGAACCATGGCGATCAAAGTTAAAGTGGAGATGAAGCAGTGAACAATGTGATCCTAGTTTGTTTGTTGTGTACCTTGTGTAAGACAGGGTTCTATAATCAAATGTGAAATCTATCTTATTTGTCTGAAAAATCAAATATAATATCCCTGTTTTCAACATGGGCGCCGCCATTTTGTTGCTGACGTCATGGCTGACGTCATGGGGCTTGTTTGGTGTATACACTGCTGGTTAGCTGCCTATAGTGAATGGGTCAGTCAGTAAATAAAATGTTGCCTACAAAACAACGGGACCGCGGTGGTTCCGTTTGTATTGCTCCTGGCTGTTCAAACTAATTTTACCATGTGAGAGAGAGGAAAGTTGGTTAATTTCCACAAACTACCAGTGAAAAAAACAGTGTTGTTGGCATGTTGGCTCAGGCTGGCTGCACTCAGGCGGCGTGATCAGCCTGTTGGACAGGGAATGAAGATCCCCAGAGAACACTTCATTGCCTCGGATTATGTTGTTGGGGGTGGAAGGTTTGTCCAGAAGACCACTAATCAGCTGAAGCCTGATGCGGTTCCCTCGGTCTTCGACAGACAGACCGTCGTTAGCTCTCGGGAGCGATGGCTAGCTAGTTAGCACCAGCCGGGGACCGGCGTTAGCTCTCGGGAGCGATGGCTAGCTAGTTAGCACCAGCCGGGGACCGGCGTTAGCAACCGGGAGCGTCGCGGAGCATTCAGCCTGCTGGCTACCTAGATCCACTTCAACCAGCGTCGCGGAGCATTCAGCCTGCTGGCTACCTAGATCCACTTCAACCAGCCGAGCGTCGGGAGCTCCAGCAGCTTGTCGATGTGCTAATAGCCTGGAGCCAGCTACCGTTAGCTTGCCGAGGCTCCAGCACACCGACAAGCTGTGTAGCCAGCTACCGTTAGCTTGCCGAGGCTCCAGCACACCGACAAGCTGTGTAGCCAGCTACCGTTAGCTTGCCGAGGCTCCAGCACACCGACAAGCTGTGTAGCCAGCTACCGTTAGCTTGCCGAGGCTCCAGCACACCGACAAGCTGTGTAGCCAGCTACCGTTAGCTTGCCGAGGCTATTAGCACACCGACAAGCTGTGTAGCCAGCTACCGTTAGCTTGCCGAGGCTATTAGCACACCGACAAGCTGTGTAGCCAGCTACCGTTAGCTTGCCGAGGCTATTAGCACACCGACAAGCTGTGTAGCCAGCAGGCTGAATGCTCCGCGACGCTGGTTGAAGTGGATCTAGGTAGCCAGCAGGCTGAATGCTCCGCGACGCTGGTTGAAGTGGATCTAGGTAGCCAGCAGGCTGAATGCTCCGCGACGCTCCCGGTTGCTAACGCCGGTCCCCGGCTGGTGCTAACTAGCTAGCCATCGCTCCCGAGAGCTAACGCCGGTCCCCGGCTGGTGCTAACTAGCTAGCCATCGCTCCCGAGAGCTAACGCCGGTCTGTCTGTCGAAGACCGAGGGAACCGCATCAGGCTTCAGCTGATTAGTGGTCTTCTGGACAAACCTTCCACCCCCAACAACATAATCCGAGGCAATGAAGTGTTCTCTGGGGATCTTCATTCCCTGTCCAACAGGCTGATCACGCCGCCTGAGTGCAGCCAGCCTGAGCCAACATGCCAACAACACTGTTTTTTTCACTGGTAGTTTGTGGAAATTAACCAACTTTCCTCTCTCTCACATGGTAAAATTTGTTTGAACAGCCAGGAGCAATACAAACAGAACCACAGCGGTCCCGTTGTTTTGTAGGCAACATTTTATTTACTGACTGACCCATTCACTATAGGCAGCTAACCAGCAGTGTATACACCAAACAAGCCCCATGACGTCAGCAACAAAATGGCCGCGCCCATAATGATAAATGCTTCAAAAATGCACATAACAAATCGTTTTTTCTTAGAAACTGCTTATTTTTATAACGTGATTTTTTCTGTGGCTTATCTAAATACTAATGTGATGCTATGAACAGTGGTGCGTTATTGAAATCATCTGGGGTGACACGCACCACGTGCACGCGCGCTCCCGGCGCGTGCGCGCGCTCCCGCGAATGCGCATTTAATGTCCCCTCGCTTGGGCACAGACAGTGCCTAATTGCCTCTACGAATGGAATGTAACACGTCTTCACAACAAGTTAGGTGTGAATGTGTCTGAGAACGTATTTAACACACCTGACGACCGGCGCTATTGATATGCAAATAGCGAGTGAGCTTGCACACCGTGCTACCCCGTCCCATGAACAACGCATGCCTGGCTATGAATATGTATTTATCGCACTGCTTCATCTCCACTTTAAGGTTAGAGTTTGGAATCAGGGCTGGTGTTCTATCGCCCTGCTCTAAGACAAACTCTAACCATAACCAACTTCGAAAGAGTGCCTAAGCTTAACCGGTGAAAGAAACAGGCGTCACACAATTGGGCGCACATGTCACATGAAGTGGCCAATCAGAGAGCGTCTCCGCAAAATGCGGCTACGAAAAGAAATAACGCGGATTACCCACCTCCACTACCGCTACACCACTGATGTGCACAGACACTAAACAACCTCTAGATGGCGGTAAAGCGCAGACACTGAAACGCTTTCTCCACACACAAGCAGGCTTAATGGAAACCTGTGACACAAAAAAAGGTAATAATTCCTTTGTGAAGCTGTCTGCTGCCATCTTTGATTTAAAACCGATTTAAAAACAAAGGGTTAACCCTTTCAACACCACACTACAGAAGGATAACCCTTTCACTACCACAGTACAGAAGGTTAACCCTTTCACTACCACACTACAGTAGGATAACCCTTTCACTACCATACTACAGATGGTTAACCCTTTCACTACAACACTACAAAGGGTTAACTTTTTCTTTACCACACTACAGAAGGTTAACCCTTTAACTACCACACTACAAAGGGTTAACCCTTTCACTACCACACTACAGAAGGTTAACCATTTAACTACCACACTACAGAAGGTTAACCTTTCACTACCACACTATAGAAGGTTAACTCTTTCACTACCACACTACAGAAGGTTAACCTTTAACTACCACAATACAGATGTTTAACCATTTCACTACCACACTACATAAGGTTAACCCTTTCACTACCACACTACATAAGGTTAACCCTTTTACTACCACATACAAAGGGTTAACCCTTTCACTACCACAACACAGATGGTTAACCCTTTCACTACCACACTACAGAAGGATAACAATTTCACTATTACACGACAGAGAGTTAACCCTTTCACTACCACCCTACAGAAGGATAACCCTTTCACTACCACACTACATAATGCTAACCCTTTCACTACCACACTACATAAGGTTAACCTTTCACTACCACACTATAGAAGATTAACCCTTTCACTACCACAATATAGAAGGTCAACCCTTTCACTACCACACTACATAATGTTAACCCTTTCACTACCACACTACAGAAGGTTAACCCTTTCACTGCCACACTACATAATGTTAACCCTTTCATTACCACACTACAGAAGGTTAACCCTTTCACTACCACACTACATAATGTTAACCATTTCACTACCACACTACAGAAGGATAACCCTTTCACTACTACACTACAGACGGTTAACCCTTTCACTACCACACTACAAAGGGTTAACCCTTTAACTACCACACTACAGAAGGTTAACCTTTAACTACCACAATACAGATGGTTAACCCTTTCACTACCAGACTACATACGGTTAACCCTTTCACTACCACACTACATAAGATTAACCCTTTCCCTAGCACACTATAGAGGGTTAACTCTTTCACTACCACACTACAGAAGGTTAACCTTTAACTACCACACTACATAAGATTAACCCTTTCACTACCACACTATAGAAGGATAACCCTTTCACTACTACACTACAGAAGGTTAACCATTTCACTACCACACTATAGAAGGATAACCCTTTCACTACTACACTACAGACGGTTAACCCTTTCACTACCACACTACATAATGTTAACCCTTTCACTACCACACTACAGAAGGTTAACCCTTTCACTACTACACTACAGATGGTTAACCCTTTCACTACCACACTATAGAAGGATAACCCTTTCACTACTACACTACAGATGGTTAACCCTTTCACTACCACACTACAGAAGGATAACCCTTTCACTACTACACTACAGACGGTTAACCCTTTCACTACCACACTACATAATGTTAACCCTTTCACTACCACCCTACATAAGGTTAACCCTTTCACTACCACACTACGTAAACATAACTCTTTCACTACCACACTACAAATGGTTAACCCTTTCAATACCACACTACAGAATGTTAACCCTTTCACTACCACACTAAAGAAGGTTAACCTTTTCCTAGCACACTATAGAAGGTTAACTATTTCACTACCACACTACAGAAGTTTAACTATTTCACTACCACACTACAGAAGGTTAACTATTTCACTACCACACTACAGACGGTTAACCCTTTCACCACCACACTACGGAAGGTTAAGGTTAAGGTTGAAACGTGGGAAGGGAGGTGAAGGGGGGACAGGGTCCAGAGTGCAGGGCAAGTTGTCAGGAGGTGTGTTAGTACGTAGCAAAAAACAAAACCACACTGGAAGAGTTAAGGAGGAATGCCAGGCTACGCGGTGTCACCACTGGGCAGCGAGCTTAGCGAGGAGGCAGGCAAGGAGGTGCCGGTGGGCATGTTTGGTGCACCTTGATCGGCCCGGGTATCGGTATGGAGTAGTTTTTGAGTCTGGAGAAAAATCTTGTTGCGCCTTTCTAGAAAAGCACAAGGTCCAGAGAGGGGGTCAGATCATGAGAAGGGTGACGCTAAACAGTGATAAAGGTTAAAGGTCATGCAGGTGATGGTTACTGTCAGATGTGGGTTAAGGGGAGAGGCGTTTAGCTCAACATAAGGTGGGATATAATAAATGCAAAAGGAAGTCATAATAATAAAAAATATATATAATAATAATAATAATAATAATAATTATAATAATAATAATAATAATAATAATAATAATAATAATAATAATAATAATAATAATAATAATAATAATAATAATAATAATAATAATAATAATAATAATAATAATAATAATAATAATAATAATAATAATAATAATTAGGGATGTTCGATATTGGCTTTTTTACCGATATCCGATATACCGATATTGTCCAACTCTTAATTTCTGATACCGATATCAACCGATATCAACCGATACCGATATATGCAGGGTTTCCCCCCCAAAAAACGGAATAATTTCAGGTAATTAACATTACATAATCTCTTGTCATGGAATAAACACAACATTATGCATACTTTTGAAAATAAGTCAAAATGACATACTTGCTTGCCTGGGTAAAAATAAAGGTTAAATAAATGTAAAAAAAAATTCTAACTATTTGAAAACCGATACTTTCCGATATCACATTTTAATGCCAAGGCCGATAATATCGGACATCCCTAATAATAATACATTGGATTTATAGAGAGAAGTGCCTTTCTCAGACTCAAGGACACTTTACAGTGAGAGAGAAGCTATATAAAAGAGAGGATAAAAAATATGAATATATATATATATATATATATATATATATATATATATATATATATATATATATATATATATATATATATATATATATATATATTTAGTAACAACAGGAATCAATTTAGAAAATTACACACAAAAAAAGGAAGCAAGGTGCTGTCCAATTGGAGCGAACAGTAACAGAAAAAAAAATAAACAAAAACAAAAACAACAGGAACGGTCATGTGGTTTGAATTATTCTGTTGACACACGACGGCACATCGTATTTTTCAATGGTGTGACCGTGTGTCTCGCTGTCATAACAAACACAAGTCAAATGAATGAAGTGCAGGTGATCTCATGCAGGAACAAGGAAGGGCAGCTAGTTACCAGGGCTTGTACCCAATTACGGGCATGTGTCCACAGCTTGTACTGTAAACATGGCAACAGTGGATTATTATTGTCACTTTACTCCAAAGCTTCCTTCTTATTTTTTTTTCTCCACTTTTTTTCTCCTCTTTTTCAATTTTTTTTCTCCCATCCCAATTCCACTGTGCCAATTCTCCCCTCCCCTGTCTTGAATGTTGCTCGCATGTGCCCCCCACTGGCCGGTTTGTAGGGAGGATAGAAGCCTTGCATCACGTGTCCCCTCCGATACACGAGGAGGCAGCCTGTCACATCTTTTCACCTGCCAGCGCAGACTCTCAGTGGCGAGGTGTAACGTGTGGGAGGCTCACACTACCCCCGCTATTTCCTGTCTCTGCTGTGCAGGCGTCCCCCAACCGACCTGTAGGAGTCGCTGTCCACAACGTTCAGATTACCACCCATCGACTTCCACCCGCTGACTGCCAATTGAGTTAGTATGACGACCGGCCCAAGCCGGAGGCAACGCTGACAGCCGGATTCGATGCCGGCGTCTCTTGCGTTGGTGACGAGCGCAATGTACGCTGCGCCACCCAGCCACCCCAAAGTTTCCTTCTTTAAAACTATTCTGGTTTAGGTTTAGGTTTACTTTATTTGTTCAAGGGGGACAGCGTACATAAACCCTTTCACTGCCACACGACAGAAGGTTAGCCCTTTACTATCACACAACCGACGGCGATGCTCCATCATTAGCATCATTAGCTCCGCAAATGCTAACCTTAGCAAGGGCTAACCTTCTGTATTGTCACAGTGAAAGTTAACCGGCTGTCGTGTGGCAGTGAAAGGGTAAAACATTTTAAAAACGTAAATGTCCCCAATTTTTGCCAAAAGGCTCATTTCCATTGGCAGTCGCCCTGCCAGAAGGTACAGGCTAAAATCCTGTGTAAGGGGTTAGCACTACAAACAGAATAAAAGCTAAAAGATAAATAACATTAGAATAAAAACACAAACAATGGCACATATAGTAGAACACACGATAGGGATACAGGGATACAGGGCACAATACAGTCATGGACAGAGCACATCATGACATATTAGAAGACCCAGACATAGACAAACGGACCATTCACACACACACACACACACACACACACACACACACACACACACACACACACACACACACACACACACACACACACACACACACACACACACACACACACACACACACAGTGTACTATCAAGTGTACTATGTAGTGTACTATGTAGTGTACTATCTAGTGTACTATATAGTGTACTATGTCGTGTACTATCTAGTGTACTATGTAGTGTACTATGTCGTGTACTATGTAGTGTCCTATGTCGTGTACTATGTAGTGTACTATGTCGTGTACTATGTAGTGTACTATGACGTGTACTATGTAGTGTACTATGTAGTGTACTATGTAGTGTACTATGTAGTGTACTATGTCATGTACTATGTAGTGTACTATGTAGTGTCCTATGTACTATGTAGTATACTATGTAGTGTACTATGTTGTGTACTATGAAGTGTACTATGTAGTGTACTATGTAGTGTACTATGTCGTGTACTATGTAGTGTACTATGTAGTGTACTATGTCGTGTACTATGTAGTGTACTATGTATTGTCCTATGTAGTGTACTATGTACTATGTAGTGTACTATGCCGTGTACTATGTCATGTACTATGTAGTGTACTATGTAGTGTCCTATGTACTATGTAGTGTACTATGCCGTGTACTATGTCATGTACTATGTAGTGTACTATGTAGTGTCCTATGTACTATGTAGTGTACTATGTCGTGCACTATGTAGTGTACTATGTTGTGTACTATGAAGTGTACTATGTAGTGTACTATGTAGTGTACTATGTCGTGTACTATGTCGTGCACTATGTAGTGTACTATGTAGTGTACTATGTAGTGTACTATGTACTATGTCGTGCACTATGTAGTGTACTATGTAGTGTACTATGTACTATGTAGTGTATTAGGTAGTGTACTATGTAGTGTACTATGTAGTGTACTATGTAGTGCTGGCGTGCGCTCAACACTGGCGGATGTGTAAATGTGTTCATCCAACCGTGAGATACCCAATAAAGTGATGTCACGACTAGATAAGCTACCGTAGTTCATGTTTGCGTGGAAAAAGGTAATTTATATAGATAATAAATGTGTGTGTGCGTGTGTGCATGTGTTTACACAAACGTATTAGTTATGGTAGGCTATATTGTTTTATGATATGTGTTGAAATAACAAAAGGGTTGTGGAGATTAAATGTTTCCTGGTTCTCCTTACTGTAAAATGACATTTTCCCTGTACATTTTTGCAACAAATACACACGCACTCACGCACATGCACCGCACACACACACACACACACACACACAATGTGCACAGTGGGAAAACCTACCCCGAGATGGCCTGTTATAGTCCCTGTAGAATAAGAATGAATTAGTTTACTCATATAGTATAGAATAGAATAGAAGAGAAATACTTTATTTATCCAGAGGGAAAGTCAGCACTACAGATCGCTCACAGTAAAGTAGTAAACAGTCTAAAATATACAGAAATATACAGTAATATGTACAGTAATAAGTGTAAAAGTGTAAGTGTAAGTGTAAAATTAATACTAGTCCACATGTCACATTATATACTTTATACACATTAAAATAAATAAATAAATAAATAAATAAATAAATAAATTAATAAATAAATAAATAAATAAATAAATAAATAAATAAATAAATAAATAAATAAATAAATAAATAAATAAATAAATAAATAAATAAATAAATAAATAAATAAATAAATAAATAAATAAATAAATAAATAAATAAATAAATAAATAAATAAATAAATAAATAAATAAATAAATAAAGCAAACATTCACCAATTCACTACATTTATATCAAGTTATCGCGTCACAACACTTGATTTCTACATGTACTGTGTGTTTTCTCATCTGACAGGTTGAGATGTGGTGTAGCTTACTTCCTTCTCCGGGGGGGCGTGGACAGGGCTCAGTCAGCACACGCAGCAGGCCGTCTGGTTTGTACGAGTAGTGCTCCACCAGCTGGTGGAAAACCAGAAGGTCAAAGGTCAGCACTGAGTCACCTGCGTGTGGCGTCTACTATGGGTTTTCAATGGTATTAAATACGCCATCAGGTCCCCCCTGGTCTATCCCACAATGTTATGCAGCGCTTTTTACAGTTCATTCAAGGGGTGGAATGCTTGGTAACATTACCATCTCTTTGATAAAATTAGCTAACGTTAGCTGTGATGTTTGGTAACATTACCATCTCTTTGATAAGTTAGCTAACGTTAGCTGTGATGTTTGGTAACATTACCATCTCTTTGATAAAATTAGCTAACGTTAGCTGTGATGTTTGGTAACATTACCATCTCTTTGATAAAGTTAGCTAACGTTAGCTGTGATGTTTGGTAACATTACTGTAATGTACTCGAGCAGACACGGACACGACTTAGCTTGTAAACGTGTAGTTTATTTCTCATGGACAGTCGCGACCTACGGCAACTCCGTTGGGACACGACGGATGCAGAAAGCGAATCACATCAGTGTGTTAGTGAGATAACACACAGTATGTTACATCTCCCTTCTTTTAGCAAAAACAATACACAATAACACATGCATGAATTTCCACACCAAACTTTTAAATCAAAACTGCTTGTTTGTTATTTTAAATTATTTCACACTAACTAGATAATCAGACTTTAATTAGAAACCGACTATCCAACTGTAGTACTATAATGACTATAACAATTAATGAAATAACAGTCACTGTGAGAACTTTACTTTAGCTAATGACTTTGCCAATAACCTGAAAATGAGTGTACTTAAAGTGCAAACAGAACAGTCACTTATAGATTCAGTCCATGGCATAATTCACTTAAAGATTGAGTCTGTCTGGAGGTTTAACAACTCGGCCCCGCCTAGTAACATTCAGTCCAGGTGGCTGGGCTCGGGTGGGGCTCGGAGGCGGTTTGGGTGGGGAGTGGGGTATTCTAGGAAGAGCTGGAGGTTGTAACTCATCGGCGGGTGGGCCTAATGTTTCAGTCCACGGTTCTTCCTGTACCCAGCGGCGAGGATGGTTAGCGGCTGGAGTGCTCATGCGAAGATGTTGACTGTTGCGGCGGTACTCTCTATCTCCACAGTCCACAACATAGGAGCGCGGAGCACTGTGGGGTTTCACTATTACTCCAGGGGACCACTTGTTGTTGCCAGGATGCGGCTGCATCCTAACCTCATCCCCAGGCTGAAGAGCAACATGAGAATTGCCTGCTCTCTTTTGGTCGTAGTAGAACTTTTGAATGTCTTTGCTTGTGTCCAGCAGACGCTTGACTTTGTGGGGGTCATATCCTCTTGGTGCAAGTAGCTCACGAGCAGCAGGCAGCTTATCACGTGGCCTCCTGCCCATGAGTAGCTGAGCTGGCGACAATCCTACTGTCTCTAGTGGAGTTGTCCTGTAATCCATCAGCGCAAGGTGTTTGTCTGGTGCCTTGCACCAAAGCCTCTTCACAGTTTGCACTGCCCGCTCTGCTTCACCATTTGAGTGCGGCGTGTGTGGTGAAGATGTTTTGTGTGATATTCCATAGCTCTTGCAGAAGTCCTTAAATTCCTCTGAGGAGTATTGTGGACCGTTGTCTGTGCGAAGAGTGGCAGGGATGCCATGTCTGCAGAACTGAGCTTTCAGAGTCTCTATTGTGGTGCGGCTACGCATGTCTTTCAGTACATCTACTTCAATGAATTTTGAGTAGTAATCCACAAGTAGGATGTACTGCTTGCCTTCGAACTCGAACAGATCTGATGCTACCTCTTCAAATGGCAGCTCTGGTGTTTCAGTTGGTTTGAGGGGTTGTCTGGGCAGCTTGTTTTGAAAGTCTGCACACTTGCTACAGTTTCTGACCATTTCTTCAATTTCTGCACTCATGCCTGGCCAGTATAGCACTTCACGTGGCCGCTGTTTGCTTTTCACCATGCCTAGGTGAGACTGGTGTATGAGCTTTCGCATGTGCTCACGCATGGTGGGGGGCACCACTATACGCAGTCCTTTATAGATGATTCCATCAGACAGCACCAGCTGACTTCTTGAGTCCCAATATGGCTGAACATGAATGGCCACTTCCCGTCTGTGTTCAGGCCAGCCATGGTGAATTGTTTGCTGGAGACCGATTAGTTCTTCTTTTGTGCTGTCTTGCAGCTCTGTGTACTTCTGGTCACTTACTGGAACATAGTTGAGCATGGAGACACACTCTAGTCCGCTTAACTCAGGTGTGCTCTCTGGGAGCTGTGCTCTGGATAGTGTGTCGGGCAACTCCATGTCTTTCCCTCTTCTGTACTTGATTGTCAAGTCGTACCACTGCAGCGAGAGACGCATTCTCTGGATGCGCATGGGAGTGGCCAGCAGTGATTTTTTTTAAATATCTTCGAGTGGCTTGTGGTCATTGTACACTGTGACATGTGCTCCAAATATGTAGTTGTGAAACGTGATGCATGCGTGCACGATGGAGAGCATCTCCTTCTCAATTTGCGCATAACGCGTCTCTGCATCAGTCAGTGACCTCGAGGAGAATGCTATGGGATGACCGTCCTGGAGTAGGACAGCTCCTAATCCACTGCTGCTTGCATCACTGTGTATTTCAACAGGCTTTGCAGGATCAAAGAACTTCAGCACTGGAGGATGCGTGCACAACTCCCTGAGCCTGTCAAAGGCTTGCTGCTGAGCTGGCTGCCATGCAAACTCCACGTCATTTTTGAGAAGCTGACGCAGCGGGGCATCCACTTCACTGAGGTTCGGTATGAACTTTGACAAATATGTTACAAAGCCCACAAAGCGTTTGACACCTTCTTTGTCTGTTGGTGGCGTCATGTACCGAACCGCTTCCACTTTTGCGGGGTCTGGCTGTAGACCAGCAGCTGTTATCAGATGTCCCACATACGGCACTGATGCTTGGCGGATGTGAGATTTGTGGAAGTTGAGTCTCAGATTGTAGCTTGTAGCTCTTTCCGCCACTCTGCGGAGGATTGCATCGTGCTCCTGGACTGTGGGGGCTGCTATTAGGATATCGTCCATGACACTTATTGCTCCAGCTATGCCCTCAAGCATCTCATCCATGATGCGCTGGAAGATTTCTGGGGCGCATTTTATCCCGAATGGGAGTCTCAGCCATCTAAACCTTCCTATCAGAGTATTAAAGGTTGTTAGTAAGGATGAGGCTTCATCCAGCTCTATCTGCAAAAATCCTGATTTAGCATCTAACACTGAGAATACTTTAGCATTAGGTATTCTTGAAACTACCTCCTCTACGGTGCGCATTGGGTGGTGTTCCCTTTTTATGACCTGATTTAAATCACTCGGATCTATGCAGATTCTTATCTTGCCGTTACGGACTACGGCTACCATAGAGCTAACCCATTCTGTGGGCTGTTCAACTTTGGTGATGAAACCATCTTTCTCCATCTCATGTAGCTTTTCTACAATTTTTTCTCTGAGCGCAGCTGGCTGTCGATGGACAGCGTGGACCACACCCTTTGCATCTTCATCCAGTTTGATGGTGTATTTTCCTGGCAGGGTGCCTGTGGTACGTTGTAGCTCTGGAAATTCATCCAGACCAGCTGGTATGCTTTGTGTTGTGGTGGCTACACTGCTTCGAAGTGAGTCAAGACGAGCAATAAGGCCTAAAGCCTCTGCTGAAGCTCCACTGAGCACGTTCTCCTGCGCTATGTCTACTATTTCAAATTCAGCGCTCACTTCACACTTTTTGTATGCCATCTGTAGATCAACTGCAGCTACAGGCTTAATCTTATGATTGGTATACGAGCGGAGTATTCTACTAGAGCGTTTTAGCTCACCTGAGTGCATTAGTGACTGATAGCTGTCTACGGTTAGTGTATTACACTTAGCGCCTGTGTCGATCCTAAACGGCACTTGCTGAGACAGTATTTTTAGGTCTACTGTCCATTTATCCTTCTCTGGGTTATCTGTCTGTGCCAGATTTATGTTCAGAATTTCGTCATCCTGATCTGACTCAACATTCACAGAGCTAACTGCACGCCTGCGACACACTGCCATCCAGTGGTTGGGTTTGTGACAGTAGGAACACTCTGAGCCTTTAGCTGGGCACCTCCCCATGTTCCACTTGTGCTGGAGGTCCCTCCCACAGCTTGTGCAGTTTCCTTGTTGGTTTTCCGGAGCCTTCCTCTGATACACAGGTTTTGTCTGTCCCTCATTGTACATTCTCTTATTTTGCACTGTGTATTTTGGCTTAACAGATACTGCTAAGACTTGTGAATCCTCTTCTCTGACGATTTGTATCTGTTTCTGTGACAATTCAAACCGTTGGGGAATTTCGATAGCTTTAGGTAGCGTTAGCGCCTCCCCTTTATCTAACAGTTGTTCTTGGACCCGTTTTTCTCGAACTCCCGCGATGATTCCATCGACCAGCATGTCGTCGGGGTTGGGGTACTCACAGTCCATGAGAATGAGTCTCAAATCTTTAATAAAGTTGTCGAAACCTTCACTTGGTCCTTGCTTCCTTTGCCTGAAACGGTGCCTGGCTATCCGCTTGTTTTTCCTTGGCCTGATGTAGTTGGCAAACTTATCCAGCACTTTAGACGGATCTGCTTTCTCGCCGTCAGCCCAGTCCAACGTCTTGTATATTTCTCTGCCTTGCTCGCCGACCCACGTACCTAGCCAGCCGGCTAGCTGGTTAGCTTCTAGCTCCGCGAGCGGACCCTCAAAGACGAACTCGACGTGACTTCTGAATCTCCCAAACTCCTGATACAAATCAGAAGCCTCCCAGTCGATCTTGGGGTGTTCCAAGTGCGGGTATGCCATCTTCTCTTATTTTATTTTCGCTTCTGACACCATGTAATGTACTCGAGCAGACACGGACACGACTTAGCTTGTAGACGTGTAGTTTATTTCTCATGGACAGTCGCGACCTACGGCAACTCCGTTGGGACACGACGGATGCAGAAAGCGAATCACATCAGTGTGTTAGTGAGATAACACACAGTATGTTACAATTACCATCTCTTTGATGAAGTTATCTAACGTTAGCTGTGATGTTTGGTAACATTACCATCTCTTTGATAAAGTTAGCTAATGTTAGCTGTGATGTTTGGTAACATTACCATCTCTTTGATAAAGTTAGCTAACGTTAGCTGTGATGTTTGGTAACATTACCATCTCTTTGATAAAGTTAGCTAACGTTAGCTGTGATGTTTGGTAACATTACCATCTCTTTGATAAAGTTAGCTAACGTTAGCTGTGATGTTTGGTAACATTACCATCTCTTTGATAAAGTTAGCTAACGTTAGCTGTGCTGTTTGGTAACATTACCATGTCTTTGATAAAGTTAGCTAACGTTAGCTGTGATGTTTGGTAACATTACCATCTCTTTGATAAAGTTAGCTAACGTTAGCTGTGATGTTTGGTAACATTACCATCTCTTTGATGAAGTTATCTAACGTTAGCTGTGATGTTTGGTAACATTACCATCTTTTTGATAAAGTTAGCTAACATTAGCTGTGATGTTTGGTAACATTACCATCTCTTTGATAAAGTTAGCTAACGTTAGCTGTGATGTTTGGTAACATTACCATCTCTTTGATAAAGTTAGCTAACGTTAGCTGTGATGTTTGGTAACATTACCATCTCTTTGATGAAGTTAGCTGCTTACTTAAGTAACGGAGACCCCTGCAGGTTTTCAAATTGATTTAATGATTTAATGTATGTTTTCACAAAATTACACGTGACTCTATTCTGTTAAATTTTTACTTTACACTCATTATTCTCCAACTGTAACTTTGGGTTTATTCTAAAAAACTTGATCTGGAAAGTTTGATTTTCAGAAGGATAATATCAAATAATCATTGTATTATTCTTTTTCTTCATGGCCCGAAATCTTTTTGGGAACTTTGGAACTTTTCCTCAGAATTCTATCATGGAATCCTTGAACTATACTGTGGGCTTCGAATACTAATGATCTGTTCCATAATACTAATGATCTGTTCTATAATACTAATGATCTGTTCTATAATACTAATGATCTGTTCTATAATACTAATTATCTGTTCTATAATACTAATGATCTGTTCTATAATACTAATGATCTGTTCTATAATACTAATGATCTGTTCTATAATACTAATGATCTGTTCTACTAATGATCTGTTCTATAATACTAATTATCTGTTCTATAATACCAATGATCTGTTCTATAATACTAATGATCTGTTCTATAATACTAATGATCTGTTCTATAATACTAATGATCTGTTCTATAATACTAATGATCTGTTCTATAATACTAATGATCTGTTCTATAATACTAATGATCTGTTCTATAATACTAATGATCTGTTCTATAATACTAATGATCTGTTCTATAATACTAATGATCTGTTCTATAATACCAATGATCAGTTCTATAATACTAATGATCTGTTCTACTAATGATCTGTTCTATAATACTAATTATCTGTTCTATAATACCAATGATCTGTTCTATAATACTAATGATCTGTTCTATAATACTAATGATCTGTTCTATAATACTAATGATCTGTTCTATAATACTAATGATCTGTTCTATAATACTAATGATCTGTTCTACTAATGATCTGTTCTATAATACTAATGATCTGTTCTATAATACTAATGATCTGTTCTATAATACTAATGATCTGTTCTATAATACTAATGATCTGTTCTATAATACCAATGATCAGTTCTATAATACTAATGATCTGTTCTATAATACCAATGATCTGTTCTATAATACTAATGATCTGTTCTATAATACTAATGATCTGTTCTATAATACTAATGATCTGTTCTATAATACCAATGATCTGTTCTATAATACCAATGATCTGTTCAATAATACTAATGATCTGTTCTATAATACTAATGATCTGTTCTATAATACGAATGATCTGTTCTATAATACTAATGAACTGTTCTATAATACTAATGATCTGTTCTATAATACTAATGATCTGTTCTATAATACTAATGATCTGTTCTACTAATGATCTGTTCTATAATACTAATGATCTGTTCTATAATACTAATGATCTGTTCTATAATACTAATGATCTGTTCTATAATACTAATGATCTGTTCTACTAATGATCTGTTCTATAATACTAATGATCTGTTCTACTAATGATCTGTTCTATAATACTAATGATCTGTTCTATAATACTAATGATCTGTTCTATAATACTAATGATCTGTTCTATAATACTAATGATCTGTTCTATAATACCAATGATCTGTTCTATAATACCAATGATCTGTTCTATAATACTAATGATCTGTTCTATAATACTAATGATCTGTTCTATAATACTAATGATCTGTTCTATAATACTAATGATCTGTTCTGCTAATGATCTGTTCTATAATACTAATGATCTGTTCTACTAATGATCTGTTCTATAATACTAATGATCTGTTCTATAATACTAATGATCTGTTCTATAATACTAATGATCTGTTCTATAATACTAATGATCTGTTCTATAATACTAATGATCTGTTCTATAATACTAATGATCTGTTCTACTAATGATCTGTTCTATAATACTAATGATCTGTTCTATAATACTAATGAACTGTTCTATAATACTAATGATCTGTTCTATAATACTAATGATCTGTTCTATAATACTAACGATCTGTTCTACTAATGATCTGTTCTATAATACTAATGATCTGTTCTATAATACTAATGATCTGTTCTATAATACTAATGATCTGTTCTATAATACTAATGATCTGTTCTATAATACTAATGATCTGTTCTACTAATGATCTGTTCTATAATACTAATGATCTGTTCTACTAATTGTCTGTTCTATAATACCAATGATCTGTTCTATAATACTAATGATCTGTTCTATAATTCTAATGATCTGTTCTATAATACTAATGATCTGTTCTATAATACCAATGATCTGTTCTATAATACTAATTGTCTGTTCTATAATACTAATGATCTGTTCTATAATACCAATGATCTGTTCTATAATACTAATTGTCTGTTCTATAATACTAATGATCTGTTCTATAATACTAATGATCTGTTCTACTAATGATCTGATGATCTGTTCTACTAATGATCTGTTCTATAATACTAATGATCTGTTCTATAATACTAATGATCTGTTCTATAATACTAATAGTCTGTTCTATAATACTAATGATCTGTTCTATAATACTAATGATCTGTTCTATAATACTAATTGTCTGTTCTATAATACTAATGATCTGTTCTATAATACTAATGATCTGTTCTATAATACTAATGATCTGTTCTATAATACTAATTGTCTGTACTATAATACTAATCTGTACTATAATACCGCTGCACAGTAGGTAACATCATGTCTATTACGACCTTCAAGGAACATCAGAGTAACCGTTTGGGAGTTTGACTGCAATGCAGTGGGGAGGCAGGAAGTGGAAACAAGCGTTCACTTTAATGTTAATAAAATGGCCTGTCTTCACCTGCCACAGGGTGTCAAACTTCTTGCCCTCGGGGATGGAGAGCTTGTCAGTCCTGTCCCTGTCGATGCGATAGTGCATGACCTCCCCTCCGTGGAGCAGACACAGAGCGAAGGAGTCTTTGTCCCTCTGTCGAATCCTGCAGAGGAGAGAGAGAAGGAGAGAGAGAGAGAGAGAGAGAGAGAGAGAGATATAGAGAGATGGGAGAGAGAGGGAGGTAGAGATAGATAGAGAGGGAGAGGTAGAGAGACAGAGGTGAGAGAGAGAGGTGAGAGAGAGACAGAGAGAGATAGAGAGGGAGAGGTAGAGAGACAGAGAGGGAGAGAGAGATATAGAGAGAGAGAGACAGAGAGGGAGAGAGAGAGAGAGATAGAGAGATGGGAGAGAGAGGGAGGTAGAGATAGATAGAGAGGGAGAGGTAGAGAGATAGAGAGATGGGAGAGAGAGGGAGGTAGAGATAGATAGAGAGGGAGAGGTAGAGAGATAGAGAGGTGAGAGATGGGAGAGAGAGACAAAGAGAGAGATAGAGAGGGAGAGGTAGAGAGACAGAGAAGAGAGACAGAGAGAGAGACAGAGGAGAGAGAGACAGAGGAGAGAGAGACAGAGAGAGAGAGAGACAGAGAGAGAGAGACAGAGGAGAGACAGAGAGAGACAGAGGAGAGAGAGAGAGACAGAGGAGAGAGAGACAGAGAGAGAGACAGAGAGAGAGAGAGAGAGAGAGAGAGAGAGAGAGAGAGAGAGAGAGAGAGAGAGAGAGAGAGAGAGAGAGAGAGGGGGGTATGAGGTGAGAACAGGATGAGCAGGGTGTTTGTAACAACAGTCTATAAATGGATTTTTATCCTCTACTTGACATCTACTTCTTCTGCATTCACACGTATACAGTAACTGAGAAACAACGTGTTAGCATTCTACATTCAAACCAATGGCTAGCAGACCATTGGTTTAATTTTTTTTTAATAATAATTATAATACAATGAATAATAATAACATTATCATTATTTAATACGATTTTAAATGTCTTAAAATCTAATTATTTAAAATAATTCACAAACTTGTATTTATTGGAGTTAAAAGATATTTGTGTTCCAGGGTCTGTTTTGGTCAGTGTTTTAAACCTTTATTCAACCTTTATTTACCCTTTAGTTAGGATTTCGGATGGTGCGCTTGAACACAATGGCCGCCAACAACGAGTCAACTCGTTATAGCCCGCCAATCAAATTCTGCCAACGAGTATACTCGTTATTGGATCGTTATTTATTTTATTCGCTATTTCCATTCATAATTCATCCTACTGTGCTGTGGAAATGTGTGGCACTCTGTCTGAGATCGCAATGGTCCGATACCGCCACCTGGTGGTATGCTGCCGATGTTGCACTTACTTTCTGAAAGACTCAGAAGAAGCTTCTATCCCCAGGCCATCAGGCTGCTAAACGAACAATAATCACTATGCAACAACCATCAAATGCACACAGCACACACACCCACACGCACACACTCACTCAAACAAACAACACACTGCAGCACCCACTCTCCACACTTTAGATCACACAAACACACTTACACTTTATATTTATTGATAAAGGATTTGCACTACAACTCGTACACCTACTGTGAATTGTACCTAAATTGCACCTCGTCCCATTTCTCCATTTCTGCCTTGCACTATATAGCATTGTATATTAGTACACTGCACAGTATTGTATATTGTATGGTAACTACGTCTATTCTGCATCGAACATTGTACATATGTCTAAACTGAACACTGTGACCTCATTTTTTTTTACTTCTAATTTTACTATGTTATTTTATTTCATACTTATCTTGTCTTGCACAGTCTCTGGAGCGCAACAGTAAGAAGCATTTTGTATAAAAGTATTCTGTACTTCTGTATGACAACTATTAAAGAAACTTGAAACTTGAAACTTCTGAAGGAAGTATGACTGTGCGTCATTGAATGTCATCCGGGCGGAGTTATCTTGTAACGTGGATCAAGATACACACTCAATTGCATTGAATCGCCTTCGGGACGCCAGAATCATTATGCTTTTGGGGCTTATGGCGTCGGCCAAATGGACATACGATCTCGCAGATGGCAATCAAATAATTGGAATATTCTTTTTGCAGTCTCATCGGCCACAGGTAAGAGCAATCTAAGGTTAATTTCAGCTTGGTTGTCCATTGCCATCAGAGCCATTGCTCTGATCAACGTATGCTGTTGTACTAATGAATGCCGCTATTGACAATCAATTAATCATAAACGACCCCCCCCCCTTCATGCATGCATGCATGATGGAACATAATATACTGATCATATGCATTTGAATTTTTTATTGTAGCGTGTATAGGGACAAAATGCCAATGGATTAAGTATAATATGCGTCACAGCCTATTACTAGCATTCCAGGAATTATCCTAGACCACTCTAAAACTATACTTATATTCACCACGGTATAAAACGACAATGTATGGATGGAAAAAATATTCCTTTTTCACATCTTGAACGATAGATACCGGATGTCAAATGGGCCATAGTATTGCATATATAGCTATAATATTAAAATAGTTATAGCCCTGCAAACAAGGTGAGCGACTCCCACCGTTTACAGTGATGGCGTCAGCTGCTAAGGATGAGGATAATAGCTGGCAGTCAATGTGTTAATCAAGAGATCAACGTCAGACATGTTGAAAGGTACCGCACCACCTCTGGTTCACAAGAGTTCTAAGAGGAAGTTCAGAGTATCGGGGAAGATACTCCAGTCCTTCTATTCCGGGGCTGTGGAGAGCATCCTGACTGGGAACATCACTGCCTGGTTTGGAAACTGCACTGCCCAGGACAGGAAGGCTCTACAGAGAGTGGTGCGCTCAGCAGAGCGTACTACGGGTATTGCACTACCACCATATGGCCACTATATGGCTTTAATCAGGCATGCAGTGGTGGTCAAACGCGGTTAAACGCCGTTTAGGCTACGTCACTGAGGCAGAAGTGCGCGCAATGATGTGCGCGCGCGCACACAAAAATGACTCGTCGTGCCGTATACCCCGGCCGGCACTTATCACCTAGACTTTGCATAATAATAGGATACCGACAACCAAAATACAAGCCCTGTAGGTGGGGGGTTGCTTGATCTCCCGACTGGAAGGATGAGACAAGTTGTGCTTCAGTCTGAAGGAAACTGTCCTTCAGTAAACTAACTCTAAGTTACATTGTTAATTTAGTTTGTATTTACTTTTCTAGTTTAAGTTAATTCAATTAAAGAAATTGTAACTACAATTACATTTAAAACATTGTTATGCATAATAATCATCTGTTCTGTGCGCAACCGAGGGAACATGTATGCGCGCGCGGGAGCGTTTTGCCTTGGCCCATATTACGACTGCACCACTGGCTTTAATAATAAAGCATTTATGAGCATTCTATGGTTTTAAAGCTCATTTTAATGCAGCCTTTAATGTACTTCCTGAACCATCATCTGTTTGCTGTCTTTGACTCGTCTTCAAAGACCCAGCACCATCATTGAGAATAGTAACATTTCTGGATGGGTTCCAGCTGATTATGCTACTGTTCCTCCAGACCTTGACCCTTGACCCTGGCCTGTGACATAGACAAGAGGTTCAGATATATCCTCCATTGGCTGATATTCTGTTAAACCCATAGGCCTATTGAATGAATAAAGGAGCCTTCTAGAAGGTTCTCAAACATTAGACATAAAGAGAAAGTAGAGCAGTCAACGCTCTCCTTCTGTTCATATTTATAATGGATGTGTAGGCGAATATGTTTATTGGTTTACATTCATTTCAAACCATACTTAGGAAAATCTGCTTTTAGCTTCCGTGCCCCAGAAACATGGAATGTTTTGCAATGCACTTTAAAACTCAATTCATTAGTATCTCTTGGTCAGTTTAAACCTTTAATAGCAAACCACCTCACCACAGTCTGCAGTTGTTTTAAATTACTTCAAACGTTTAACCGATTGACTTTCTGTCTCTATATTGTTTTCTTTCTTTGTATTTATTATGTTTTGTAAATGAGAGCTTGCTCTCAATGATCCTTCCTGATTACCTAAAGATTGAACGAATGAATACTGTATAGTATACTAACTGTACCATACTGGTTGCCTTCTAGGTACTGACGACATGAAGTCGCGACAGCCGACTCTAGCCGTGCTCTCACTCCCCGTTACAGTGGAACACTTATGATTATGTATACATCTTTATTGGTTTACATTCAATCAAGCCATACTGGATATTCTATTGGAAAAATTAAGTTTCCATGAATATGTATACTTGTAATTATTTCCTACTGACAAATAACAAAAACGACCTGTACGAATAGTAATCAGCTGATGATCAATGAACATTATTATAGTTGCAACTTGGACTACTGTATTATATACATATATGATGATGAAGGCGGCTTTTGCGCCTCCCAACATATCAGTGTGCTCTTTTTATTCGTATCTTTAGCCCTGCTATGTTTTTAATCTGTATTTTTCTGATGCTATAGTTAAGCAATAGCTCACGACAGACCACCATATATGGTTATTATATCACACCCTGAGGTCAGCTGACCAGGATCTGTTCCGCGCACCAGGTTGATCACCAAAGGTGACAGAGCCTTTCAGTCTGTAGCGCCTAGACACTGGAATGCCCTTCCTTGTGGCCTAAGAGCTGCAGCGTCTGTTGATTTTTTTTTTTAAATCAGCTAAAAACATTACTGTTTAAACAGGCCGTTGGGAAATGCTTGAGCTTCTCCTCCAGGTGTAAAATATGTCTATTGTTTTTTTTTCTCTGTTATGCATTGTGTTTTTGTTCTGTTTCTTATCACGTGAATGGTTCTTGCTTTTAATTCTTTATATTTTATATTTAATTTCTGCTGTATGGAAAGCACTTTGTGAGTTCCCTCTGTGAAAAGTCCTATACAAATAAACGTTACTTACTTACTTACAGCTAAGGGGCGTAGTGATACAGACTTGTGAAAAGTCAAATAAATCTTTATTGGTTTATACATTCAATCAAGCCCTACTGTATATTCTATTGGAGTAAATGAAGTTGCCTTGTATGGCTCTCTCGTGACAGAAGTAGAGCAGTGTGTCCCTCCCTCCCTCCCCCTCAAGGCTCTTCGGTCACTCCAGGAAGTCCTTTGCAAACCGTCACAGCGGAAACCACACGTCTGTCTCCACAGCCGGGACCACTGTTCAGCAGAGCCTCCTCAGCTGAAGCGTTGTTTACTGTAAATAGTCCTTTCTATCTCTTGTAATGTAGCTAAACCAGAGAGGCCATGTTATACAGTAACAGCCACGGACGACTAGCAGAGAAAGAAGAGGTGTTTGTGTAGCTTTTAGTCTGTTGTACGGATGCTTCCGGTGGCCTTCATCGCCTTCATTCACACGCCAGCGACAAATAATGTTTCAGAGTGATTTTCATCAGGGGCTGAAATAAATTCTTATGAGCGAATACAAAATCCTTTAATTTTATTTGAATAAAACTTTACACGTAGAGTTTTTATAGCAAATAATTTTTTTTTTCCAATTATGACTTTTATATATTTTGTTATTAATATACACACATTTACGAGGGTGTATTAGGGCCATTGTAGGGGGGGGGATCTTTTATTTTACAGAGCCAGGGGAGGGAAGTAAAATGTTCAGTTTCTATACATGGCTCTATATATATTCTTTAAATTTTGTATTTTATATTAATTAATATTTTTTTATTATTCTTGATTTTCTTACACCTCTATATCCGGTATATATATATATATATATATATCACTAACTAACTCATTCACACACAAATTCATTCATTGACTCACAAAAAAACTAAATAAAAACTACTAACCTTTGTACTGTATTTGACTAGTATGCACTCTGCTACTAAGGAATCTACGGTCTACCATGCCTATATTATTACCTACTATGCTACGATGCACTCAAGTCTGTGTAGCACTCAAGTTCGACGCTGTTTGACAAACGATGTTACTGTAAGTCACTTTGGATAAAAGCGTTCAGCTAAATGGCTAAATGTAAATGTAAATGTACTGATGTTACCGGTGGGAATTGGCTTGGCCCGAGTGACTTTCGAACCCGGGTCGGCCGCACCACAGGCGACATCACAGACCACTATACCAAGAGGTGAATTCACTTCTTGGTAACGTGTCTGCATGCCTTTTAACACATTCCCTGCCACGCTTCTATCCATCAATGTAGGCTCACTGCCACCACTCTAAGCCTATGGAGATGTTCACCTTCTTTGCAGGGCTATAACTTTTTTAATTGTATTGCTATATTGACATTACTATGGCCCATTCAACATCGATTATCTATCGTTCAGGATGTAGGAACGTTATACTTTTTCATTCATAGATTCTTCCAAAAATACCTTCTAGAATATAAGTATGTTTTATCGTTTTCTGCAGTAATTCATAGAACGTGAGTAATAGGCATAAACGCATATATAGATTATCAACTGCCGTTTATTGCCGATACACGCTATATTAAAAAATTCAACTGTACATGATCGTATACGTTATGATTCATCATGCGCGGATGAAAGGGGGGGGGGGGGTCGTTTATAATTCCGTGATCAGTAAATGCTTTATGTAGTATGGGTGATATATTGATCAGATCGGTTTGCAGTGAAAAGAATAAACAATCAAGCTGAAAGTAACGTTACTGTCCTCTTACCGTTCGCCGATAAGACTGGAGGAAAAAGATCCCACTTATTTGACGTCGATCTACTAGATCCATTTCCGGTTTGTATGGCGCAATAAACGCCCAAATCATATTGATTATTGAGTTATGGCAGCGATCCATATGCACGCCAGTGTTTGTCTGTAGTCCCGCAACGATATGTGACTGCCGGACGGATTTCCCAGATGCACCGATGGCCACTTCCGATTGTAACTCGCCCGATCATCCACCAGGCGGCGGTATTGAGGCGTTGCACTGTTGTGCAGGGTCCCACTGTATCACCAGAGGCTGGGTGGCAGAATTATGAATGCCATGGCGAAAAAATTAAATATGATCTCAATATCGCTGTACAGCGTGGTTTGGCAGAATTCGCATGGCCGGCAAACACGCTGTACAACGGGATTGGCGGTGGATGTGTTAAGGGCGGATGGGTTTACTTGCAGTACCGCTACGTGCCACAGTCACTTCACAACACTTGAAGTCCATCGTGACATGGGCCTCCGTTACACTCACTCACTCTTGGTTAGCTGCTCTGCCCCTGGTGGCAGCTTAAAGACATAGCACTTTGTGTAAGACCAGCCTAGGTTCAAGGTATCAAGACAAAAAGTGCTTACAGGAACTTCCCTGCGGTGTCGGACCCTTCCAGGAGAAGCGGCTCAGACTCCTCCCGCAGGATGGAGCCGTGGAACCAGGGCATCTTCTCGTGGGCCGTGGTGGCGATGAGCTTCTCCAGGCTGGGTCGCTGGCTGATGATGGCCTGCTCCAGATCTGACCCCTGGACATACAAGGTAGGGTTAGGGCCCCATGACATACAAGGTAGGGTTAGGGCCCCTGGACATACAAGGTAGGGTTAGGGCCCCATGACAAGTCACATACAAGGTGAGGTTAGGGCCCCCAAGTCGACATTGTGTCGCTATTGACGCATTTTGACATAATGCTTAAAGGAAAACTCCAACATTTTGGGAAAATTAGCTTACCGTCTTCTCCAGAGAGAGAGAGACCAGAAGATAGATACCAGTCTGCTCTCTGTGCATTGAGTAGAAAGCTATCTGGCTGCATGTTAACCTAGCTTAGCACAATGAATGGAGGCGGACATGACTGGGTAGCCTTCGGGTGAGGTGTTAGTTGGACAATGCCTAGGCTCAGGCATGCGTTGGTGATTTCAAAGCTGGTTGCACGCGTTTTATTGACGTCACGTGCACGTGTGATTGGTGGAGGCGGGACCCTTACAAAAAACTGAAAATCCATCAAAATCAGTGTTGTTGCTAATCATACATTATGCTAGCCTGTTTTTTAACAATAATTTGTGATGCCATCACAAACACTTGCATTTAAAGGGTACAAATAAAAAAAATCCTATACCAGAATGCAGGAAATGAAGTCTTTGTAACAAGAAATGTCCTGGTGGGGGACCCCCAGTCCCCCGCTTAAAAAGTGGCCTGACTGGGGCTATATTTCGCACTATATTTCCTGGCCTGAATGATTTCCCCAGTCCGGCCCTGGATAAACGCCTCCAATGCTTATTAGTGTGTGTGCGTTTGCACGTTTCAACCATACATCTAAATTTTTCTTTTTTCTTTTTATAAAATAAAAAAATAGATTTTTTTTATAATTTTTTTTTACCTCCTATAATAGTGGGGGTCGCGGCTCTCTGACACTGTTATTTCGGGGGTCGCGGCCTGAAAACGTTGGGAACCCCTGGTCTAGTGGATGGTTGGATAGGATGGAATAGACACAGAGGACAGAGTTCCCTGCCCCCTCCCCTCAGGTTTGGTGTGAACGATGGTCTGACTCAGGCAGAGCACCGTTCACACCAAACCTGTGAATGTGATTGCCATGAAATTAGTTGCATTCCATGCGCTATTGTTATGCTTATGCAAGGTAGCCAGGTACACGCGACGAGTCGAGTGCAGCACGTTGGTGGTGGGGTTTAAAGGGGACATGTCTTGCTATTCCTTTCACTATTTGGGCAACTTTACACAATTTCTATGGAACACATCTGTAAAAAAAAATTCAAAAGCAGCATTTTTCCACTTCAAGATTCCAAGCTGTTTTGGCCTGGCTCCGCCCATAAGCGCTTTGAGTGACAGTCACCCACACAGCGTGATACATAAGAGAGAGAGCGAGAGAGAGAACGAGAGAGAGAGAGAGAGAGAGAGAGAGAGAGAGACAGAGACAGAGACAGACAGAGAGAGGGAGAGAGAGAGAGAGGAGAGATGCCTCCCGAAAACACACACACACACAGTTGGGTTTGTGTGTAAATGCTCCCGTTGCTCCGTAACCCTCTCTCCCTCTCTCTGTCGGCACCCACGCAACCCGTTTGAGGAAGTAATTCCACTCGCTCTGTTGTTGAGCGAATTTGATTGTGGGCGCAACCAGTGCCTTATTCACGTCAGCAAAACAGTCAAATCAGAACGGCTTAGTTGAGTGAGGGAGGATCTCGTGAACTCGAGACTAGACTGACTGGATTAGAGAAACAGACCACATTGATATATACCCCCATTGCTATAGGAAACAATGCTAAACACTGGAAAATGCCATTTATAAGACATGGGACCTTTAATACATTTTCTAGCTATCATGTAAAAAATTATAAAAACGGTTACACAAGAGAATCCACAGACCTTGTTGAACTATTTTCAACGGAAGTATATATATTATTACGGGTGTACTTTGGTAGAAAATAGTTCTCATTGAAATTGTACACAACAAGGTCTGTGGAGGATTAACCGTGAACTGGGTGAACTAGCCCTTTAACTAAACTGGAGCGTAGTGTTGAGGGTTCTAATGCTTTTCGCTCCAGTGCGACAATTCTACTCCACTAAGCTGGGATGTGCTTAGAACCATGTCCCTGAGGTGGAACCAAGTCAACCGTTCTCTAAACCCAAGTCTCAGGTCGAGTCTCAAGGCAGAGCACCAAGTCTCAGGTCGAGTCTCAAGGCAGAGCACCAAGTCTCAGGTCGAGTCTCAAGGCAGAGCACCAAGTCTCAGGTGGAGTCTCAAGGCAGAGCACCAAGTCTCAGGTGGAGTCTCAAGGCAGAGCACCAAGTCTCAGGTCGAGTCTCAAGGCAGAGCACCAAGTCTCAGGTGGAGTCTCAAGGCAGAGCACCAAGTCTCAGGTGGAGTCTCAAGGCAGAGCACCAAGACTCAGGTCGAGTCTCAAGGCAGAGCACCAAGACTCAGGTCGAGTCGCGTGTAGCTTAATGCCAGCGGAAGAGTGCAAGAGCGCTTCCGCATTCTTCGCCGCGCATGCGCATGAGGTCCTCGCTTAGTTCAGACGCCCCATTCAACACGGTGAATCCCAAACTCGAAACTCCGTTAAGCTCCAGAGAGAGAGGCTGAAAACTGCCAGTTCTTGCCCGACGGATGGGAGTCGAATCGGGATCCGAGTTTTCTGATGAATAGCCCCAAAACATGGAGGTCGCGAACGGCGCCGGCTTCGCTGACCAGAGCTCTCTCAGATTCAAAATTGCAGCCTGGAACATACATGTTTCGGAACCAATGTGTAACTAGACAGTTACAATATAACATAATTAACTCTGAATATAATAATGACGAAAAATAAACAGGATACACAACAAGGTGCATGCGATGAGGTTATATGTAGTGCACCTTGTAGTGCACCTTGTTGTGTTGTGTATCCTGTTTATTTTTCGTCATTATTATATTCAGAGTTAATTATATTGTTTACACTGTCTTTCTTCTAATATAACCCTGCCCATTCCCAAATCATATTCAGAAAGTATCACAGAGACTTATATTGACCGCGGAATTAGTTATTATTAGTAAGACACAACATTTCCGTAGTAAATAATTGACCACCAGACTCTCTCTTAAGGCATTAACTGGGTTAATTAATATAAATGTTATATTGTAACTGTCTAGTTACACATTGGTTCCGAAACATGTATGTTCCAGGCTGCAATTTTGAATCTGAGAGAGCTCTGGTCAGCGAAGCCGGCGCCGTTCGCGACCTCCATGTTTTGGGGCTATTCATCAGAAAACTCGGATCCCGATTCGGCTCCCATCCGTCGGGCAAGAACTGGCGGTTTTCAGCCTCTCTCTCTGGAGCTTAACGGAGTTTCGAGTTTGGGATTCACCGTGTTGAATGGGGCGTCTGAACTAAGCGAGGACCTCATGCGCATGCGCGGCGAAGAATGCGGAAGCGCTCTTGCACTCTTCCGCTGGCATTAAGCTACACGCGGTCGAGTCTCAAGGCAGAGCACCAAGACTCAGGTGGAGTCTCAAGGCAGAGCACCAAGTCTCAGGTCGAGTCTCAAGGCAGAGCACCAAGACTCAGGTGGAGTCTCAAGGCAGAGCACCAAGTCTCAGGTGGAGTCTCAAGGCAGAGCACCAAGACTCAGGTGGAGTCTCAAGGCAGAGCACCAAGACTCAGGTGGAGTCTCAAGGCAGAGCACCAAGACTCAGGTGGAGTCTCAAGGCAGAGCACCAAGTCTCAGGTGGAGTCTCAAGGCAGAGCACCAAGACTCAGGTGGAGTCTCAAGGCAGAGCACCAAGTCTCAGGTGGAGTCTCAAGGCAGAGCACCAAGTCTCAGGTGGAGTCTCAAGGCAGAGCACCAAGTCTCAGGTCAAGCAAAAACAAGTCAAGTTTCCAATATAAGTAAAAAATATATATATATATCAATACAAAAAAAGTAGAGAAAATAAGAAATCTAGACATTTTTGGCACTAGACAAGTCATAAGTCATGTCATTTATTACTCTGTGAAGAAAAACCCCATTGGTTTAAACAGAATGAATAGACACATAAAATATTTATAAAATAAAAAAATTATAATACTTTTTATTAATTTTTTTTTTATTTGAATGTTGATTTAGATTTGAATGTCAACATTATGAATGAAAACCCAAACCCAAACCCACCTGCAGGTTCCAGGTCTGCTTCACGTAATCCCGGATGAGCTTCTCCTTCAAGTCCTCGAAGGGCCCCACCTTGGGCAGCATGTTCCGGGGCCTGTTGCAGGGCCACTTGAGCAGGCACACCAGGCCGTCCGCCTCCTGCGCGTGGTAGTCCATCACACTCACCGGGTCCTTGTGGCTCTTGCCGCCGGCAATGGCGTACGTGTCTCTGGACTCCCGCTCGATGGTGTAGTGGTAGCACTTTTGGGAGAAGGCCACGGAGAGCGCGTAGCTGCTCAGGTAGTTGCGGCTCTGCCGCAGCAGGTAGGAGCAGTCCTGCATGCCGCCCTGCCGCAGGTAGTCCTCCGCGTCCTCCCGCGTAATGTTGCCGTAGAAGAAGGGCAGTTCGTTTACGCTCTCCATTTTGGCTCCGGGGCTCCTTCCTCTGGTCGCCGCCCCTTGAGAGTGTTTCCGGCCGAAGCAAAGCTCGAGTCACTGGGTTCTAAATGCAAACACCTTTAAAAAAAAATAAACACAGGAAGCAGATTCAAAATGAAAAGTTAGTTAGTATATATACAATACTTATATATAAAGAATATTCTTTCACTGGGTTCTAAATGGAAACACCTTTAAAAACAAACAAACACAGGAAGCAGATTCAAAATGAAAAGTTAGTTAGTATATATACAATGGGAACGTTAGATGGCATGACGGTGGTGGAGGTGTGTAGAATCCAAATGAAGAAATAGACACGAGGAGAGGCAGTGGAGGGTGAGAGAGACGAGGCACGAGTCGACGTTGTAAATAACAAGCTTTACTTGAACGTAGCAAACAAGGAACGTTACAAGGCTTGGCAATAAACAAAAGCGAACTTCAAACACGAAAAACAAACCTCCGCTATGCTGGAAAACGTGGGCAAGCAATACATAAACGGACTCACAGGGAATACAGGAAGCTTCGCGGGAGGTACACAAGGTAGACAGCACACGGGGTGAACAGAACAAGGGTAATAGGAGTAATGACCCAGCAAGGAAGGCTGGGCAGACAACACTTAAATACACAGACTAATTAGAGACATGCGGGTGATTGGTAAACTAGACACAGCTGGGTTGGAACAAACTAAACAGAAAACATAACTGGGTAAATATACTGAAACATGACGAAACCAAACAGCACATAGATACAGACACAAGGGAGACAAAACTAGACTAGACAATGGGGCACAGCAAAGACAGCAGATGAACAAACAACAGATTGGTGATGACAGAAAGGAAATTAATAAATACAAGACAACAAAGATGAACCAACTGAACTAGGCCACCTGGTGGTTGTAACTAAGACATAGTTCAGGAGTGGGGAATGTCCATGGACAGATGGGATTTGTGAAGCAGGACCGGGGGCAACGTTACACAGAATATTCTTTCACTGGGTTCTACAAACACAGGAAGCAGATTCAAAATGAAAAGTTAGTTAGTATACAGTACAATACTTATATACAGAATATTCTTTCACTGGGTTTGAAATGGAAACACCTTTAAATAATAATAAGAAGAAGAAGAAGAAGAAGAAGAAGAAGAAGAAGAAGAAGAAGAAGAAGAAGAAGAAGAAGAAGAAGAAGAAGAAGAAGAAGAAGAAGAAGAAGAAGAAGAAGAAGAAGAAGAAGAAGAAGAAGAAGAAGAAGAAGAAGAAGAAGAAGAAGAAGAAGAAGAAGAAGAAGAAGAAGAAATAAGAAGAAGAAACTTTAATTTGTATAGCACCTTTCATACAAGAATTGCAGCTCAAAGTGCTTCAAAGTGCAAGACAGGCATAAAATGAGCACAAAATGGGCAGATCAAGAGCCATGCATTAAGGGCAGACATAAAATAAAGCATAAAATAAGCATACAATTAGATTAAAATAGACAGCAGCAAAATAGACAAAGTCAAGATAAGGCATATAGAACATTAAATCACATCGTTTTTCATATTAGGATCTAAAATCTTAATAGGAAGATATACATATACAGAATATTCTTTTTGTGAATGTCAGAACGACCGCTCTACCTCCTGAGCCACTGTCACCCCTACGGATCATGTGATTCCTGATGTAAAGGCATTTCTGCTTCATTTGACAAAGCACTGTAGAAAACGATGTTCATATATCAGCGCACTCTGGCACAAACTGGACACGTTCGTAAATCCAGCGCACTGTTATTAGTGTGCCTCCAGCCACTTTGTCCAAGAAGTAGGAGTGGCGGGGAAACCCAGTGTTTACAACAGTAGTTAATGGTACAGATGCAGCACTCCAGATTCAGTTCCCTTCTACTGCTCCTGTACCACACCTCTACCACTGTAGAACTAGCGGAACTAGAAACTAGGTGTTATATTTCGGGGGTGACTGAGCTGACCCCCAAGAGAACAAAGGGAGGGTACTTGACTCAAGTGCTCTCCCAGAGAGGGGGTCGGGGGCTACTGCCCTCAGACCCCCAAGATAATTTTTAATAAGTGGGTTCGGGGCAGTCTGACTTGGGGTACTGCCCATATATTAGTGTTGCAATGCATGATAAGTAAACAGTGAAAAAAGCGAAGGAATCGGATGGAGCCGGGGCGTTTGGGACGAATAAAGATTTAAGATGAAAATGTCCACAGCCTGTGGGAGGCAGCGGAGGTGTGACATCTGGCCCGGTCCAGAACAATAGGAGTCACACAATCAGTTTGGAGTGGAGTGGAGTGGTGGTAGTGGTAGAGGCGCAGTAGAGGTTTGATTTTTCAGTGTAGCTAAGTGGCTATATTGGCTAGCATGCTAGCTGACACTCAACATCAGCAACATCAAGGAGCTACCGGTGGAGCGAGAAGAGGCCACTAACCTCCTGCTACTATCTGAGGGGAGGAGGAGGATGATGCTTTCTACAGGCAGGAGCAATAAGATAGATATCTCGGAAAAGTGATCAGTACGAACAAGCACTGAACCACGGGGCTGTCGGGCTCTTTCTGCAGCCGGTGCTTCTCACTCCGCGTGCGTCCACCTGATTAGGCTCGATGAGCTGGGACGAGGTGGGGGTCACAACAGAACCCCTCCCCATCCAGTCTATGAGGAGGTGCTAAGATGAGGAGGAGCATGTTCAGCCATAGACTCATCCCCCCCCCGACACACCACTACTTGCCTTGGTCAGTCCTTTGTGCCAGTAGCCATCAGGCTCGCCAAGGACTGACTTGCCTTAACGGGCAGAACTGGAGAGCTGTTAAAACTGAATGACTCTTAACTATTAAATAGTATTATTACAAAATGTATTGTTAAACTAAGTTCATTTTCAATATAAGTCTAGTAATGTATGAATTAGTCAATAAAATATAGTATGTTCTGATGAGTAAATAGGGGTGGGATTAAATAAGTGTATGCTTCTTCCCACTCCTTTTCAATTATGTAAATGACAAAAAGAAAACAATTTGGTTACACTTTTTTGTTTGTTCTTTGTTATTTAAATTTTTTTATATACATTTATTATTTGAACGGCTTAAGGCTATATGTACTTGATGTTTGTTTGTTATGTTGCATATTTGAAATAAACTTCAATCAAACTCCGCAGCGACTCTGGTGCACTGTGTACAAGGACTCAAACACATCACTCATTAATTTACTAGCAATTTAAATCTGATTTGTATATGCATATTTATATTTATTGATAATCCGCTTAATCTGTTTATTTATACCAGGGTAGACTATAATCTGTATATTATAGCAGGGGGTATTGTTATTATCGATAGAGTACACATATGCCTCACCCAGGCCATGTGAGCGGATCGGAGCGTGAGCGGCGCGGGGCGCGGAGCGGGCGGTTTTGACGTGAGCGAGGAGTGGGTTTTAAAATGGGTCGGCGCGACGTCCGGAGCGAGAGTTCTCCTCCGCTCCAATCCACTCCAGGTCGCTCACAGTGGTTTAACATACATGCAGTACAATGCCAAAGCAACAGATGGCGATGTACAAACATGAAGGCCATTTTCAACCAATGAGAAGGGTGAACCTGTGATATCCGGTTCAGGCTTTGTCACTGTAGAGACGCCCACACTCACTCCTGTTAGAAAACGTATCGACGCCATTGTTGTTGACGTTAGCTTACATGCTAACGTTAATGGCAGCGACCATAGCATTGTGGCTCGGCTAGCCTATCATCGCTTAATAGAGCTAGTGGATGGATAAACAACGTTATTTAACATTGCAGAATGGGTACAATTACAATGCGGCTCAATACAAACAATTGTTAAGGGGCCCAGGGGGTGTAGACTGTTGTAGTTTGAGCTGATTTACACCATGCTCCAAAAAAAAAAAAAAAATCTGCCGAGCGATCTGGCGCGGGGCTCGATTCAAGGTGAGCGGGGAGCGAGCGGAGAGCGACTTGGGGGCGGGGTCAACATGATCGATTAGCGGAGCGGACCAAGCTTTAAAGAGCGAAGAGCGGATTTCTCGGCCGCGCCGATCCGCTCACGTGGCCTGGCCTCACCCTTCCAGCAGATCAGACCTTTATTTTTATTTTCATCCGCTTGGTTTGGGGTGGTGTGAATGCTCTGACAAACTCTGGTGCAGACCAAAAAAGCTAACTCTGGTCCGCCTGAAAACGTAGATCTCGGTTCGCTTCCAAGTGAACCCTGGTGCGTACTTTTGTGGTGTGAATGCTCATCGGACCAAACGCAAGACCAAATATAGGAAGTGACCCGATAAACTGTGCATCTTGGGGAGAAGGAAACAAAACAAACACTGCGGCGCTGTCCCGCCTGCTCTACTTTACTGTGAAACAGAGAGAGAGAGAGAGAGAGAGAGAGGGAGAGAGAGAGAGAGAGAGAGTTATGATGAATTGAAAATGGTGGACCCTGATGTAAACAAGACGAAAGTCTTTCTCTGGTCTGCATCCCCTTAACAATTGTGTGTATTGAGCCGTACTGTATTGTACCCATTCTGCAATCTGTTAATACACTTTCCAATCAATCAATCAATCAGTGCCTGCTGTCAGCGGAGTGGGTATGTGTGTGCGCTGGGCTGGGCTGCTTCGCAG
This sequence comes from Notolepis coatsorum, assembly GCF_963971535.1. Classification (NCBI taxonomy): domain Eukaryota; kingdom Metazoa; phylum Chordata; class Actinopteri; order Aulopiformes; family Paralepididae; genus Notolepis; species Notolepis coatsorum. The sequence goes on along the minus strand of NC_140176.1, from coordinate 97,271,937 downwards.
AATAATGTGGTGTGTGTGTGCGCTGGGCTGCTTCGCAGAATAATGTGGTGTGTGTGTGCGCTGGGCTGCTTCGCAGAATAATGTGGTGTGTGTGTGCGCTGGGCTGCTTCGCAGAATAATGTGGTGTGTGTGTGCGCTGGGCTGCTTCGCAGAATAATGTGGTGTGTGTGTGTGTGTATGTGCGCTGTAGAGCTGTCCCCGAAGCCTGTTTTTGGGATTCTATATATCCAATAGACGAGCGCCCTTTTCGATCGCGTGACATTGTTCACAAAGTTTGGTGCACTTGACAAAATTGCAGTGTGAAAGCAAACCGAACCAAATGAAGAATGCAACAATGTTGCAACTTCACCCCCCGAATCGCAGTCCACCAAAACTATGTGAAAGCGACCTATAATCTGTACATTATACCAGGGGATATTGTTATCATCGATAGAGTACACATATGCCTCACCCTTCCAGCAGATCAGACCTTTATTTTCGTTTTCATATTTTATCCTGTTCTTTATTATCTAGTATACTTTTTTATTCTTATATATTTTTTAATGTCTGCCTGCACCTCCCCTCCCCCTCCGCCGTGCTGATATGACCCCTGAACTACGACCCCTGAACTTCCCTCGAGGTGATTCATCAAACCCAAGATCCATCTTATCTTCCTCAGCAACGACTCGCCACAGCTCTTTTATTTACACGACTGCAGGATTAGGAGCTTAAACATCGAACTGACAATTTAATTGATATTCGTCATCGTCCCTGTCTGTTATCCGGGCCGCTCACCAGTCCCTCTGGTGTATCGCGTTCTCCGTTCCAATGGAATCGGAACGCTCTTCATTTTAATCGGAGCATCTGACTAACTGATACGAACGTGCCATACCTCATAGTGTCGCAGACTGCCCCTGTAGACAATGGGATTCACGCATTGCAGGAGAAAACATCATCATTTGAATTTGTTCTCGAGAAAACATTGACACTCTCACACTCGCCGGGTGTTACTCCTCACATGATGTGAGTCACAGCGGGCGACAGTTTAACAGAAGAAGCACGAAAGTCACGACACAGTACTGCGACTGATATGGCTGCAGGAAATTAATATTAACTCTAATTTCTACTGCCTTGTTTAACTTGAGCACTGTATCCATTATCTTCAAGCAAGTATCTATTGGCAAAACAATATTGTAGACTAACGATACCATATGTGTACAAATGGTAAATGGTGTATTTATATAGCAGCTTTTATCCAAAGCGCTTTACAATTCTTTGTTCCTCACATTCACCCATTCACTCACACATTCACACACCGACGGCGGAGGCGACCATGCGAGGTGCCGACCTGCTCACCGGGTGCATGTCTCAAGCATGTCATGGTTTTTACTTGGTTTGGTGCTCCTGTGGTGGGCAGCTGTCAATCACTGGACTCAATCACTGCATGACTAAGGGGTTAATTGCCCCTTAGTAGGGCAGGTGTGTGGGCTTGATTGCACCTGATTCAGTGCAGCTGTGCCTAATGGTATAGCTGAGCCTATTTACGTTTGAATCTCGCAGGGTTAGCTGATTTCTTTTTTCCGTTTGTGTTAGCTACCCTTCTAGTACTCAGTGTAGTACTGTTCTCTGCCCTGTAGAGCATTTATCCTTTCATTGTAGCTGTTCTTGTTCTAGGCTACTGGCCTAGAGCCTTTTATTGTAGTGTGTTTCTCTACGACCAGCAGCCTTGTTTTGAACCTAGCCGCGGGAGCATGTCTATGTTCCCCGGGTCCTATGTTCCCCGCTTTGATTGATTGATGGATTGAACATTTTAGACCACCAGCCCTGATTCCAAACTCTAACCTTAACCAGTTCGAAAGAGGGCCTAAGCTTAACCGTTCGAAACAAGGCGGACATTAATAATTAATAAAATAATAAAAATGTATAAATATTTCAATCTATTAATCAATCAAAGCGGGGAACATAGAACCCGGGGAACATAGGACCCGGGGAACATAGGGATGATCCCCCTAGCCGCTAGCTGCTACCGGTACGACCAGCAGCCTTGTTTGGAACCTAGCCGCTAGCTGCTACCGCTACGACCAGCAGCCTTGTTTTGAACCTAGCCGCTAGCTTCTACCGCTACGACCAGCAGCCTTGTTCTGAACCTAGCCGCTACTGCTATGACCAGCAGCCTTGTTCTGAACCTAGCCGCTACTGCTATGACCAGCAGCCTTGTTTTGAACCTAGCCGCTAGCTTCTACCGCTACGACCAGCAGCCTTGTTCTGAACCTAGCCGCTACTGCTATGACCAGCAGCCTTGTTCTGAACCTAGCCGCTACTGCTATGACCAGCAGCCTTGTTCTGAACCTAGCCACTTGCCATAAAGGCCTTTAACAATGTAGTTCAATGTGTACAATAGTAAACAAAAGCTGAGCTTGGGACATTAACAAAACCACCAGATCTCGGCTAGATCAAAGACATCGACGAAACTAATAAATGACTCAGCGTTTTGAGAAATCATGACAGTAGAATAGATTAGATTCAAATGTATTGTCATCATACAGCACAAGTATAGGCCTACAGTACAACAAAAAGAAGTTTGGCAACTGAAGGATTTGAGTGGTTGTCATTATGGTTATAACACCAACACTCAGAGAGAGCGAGAGCGAGAGCGAGAGAGAGAGAGAGAGAGAGAGAGAGAGAGAGAGAGAGAGAGAGAGAGAGAGAGAGAGAGAGAGAGAGAGAGAGAGAGAGAGAGAGAGAGATACCCTGCTGGAGAGAAGAGCAGCATTATTGTACATGCTATCATACAGAGCTATGGGTTATGTGCAGGTGTATAAGTAAGTATATAGAGGGGTTATATGCAGGTATATATGAATAATGTGAATGAAATCCGTTCGTATCTCACACATCCACTGGTAACTTAGCAACTATAGCGTTGCAATTCAACCAATAACTTGACTGCCAGGGACCATTCCCTAGAGATTTATGTAAATATTTTCTCTGGTAATTTTGGTATCTCTGCTGACAGATAGGGCTGCCAGTCAATGATGCCGATGTGAGATCTGAGACCTCAGGTGTTTCGCTGGATATTATTGCTTCCCAATGGAAAGCACAGATTATGAAGCCCCATCCATCCCCTGCTGGGCAAGCTTCCGGTCATTTGGTTTAAATCTGATTGAGAATGGCAGTGCTGATATAATCTGTCCAAATTGATGAATAGGCTATGGTTATTCTTACCCAGAAGAGAAGAAAAAATAATAAATTAAAACTAGTTTTAAGCAATTATGTGCTAGGTAAGATGATCTCCCAGTGCAGTTAGCAAATCTGTCTTGGAAAGAGTTCTTGAAATAAATATCTAGGGTTCTCTCTCCTGATTGGACAAAGTGGGAACAGAATACCAGAAAAAAAATATTTACAGCAGAGTGGAGGGACTGGGAGACCCATGTTACTGACCAGCAGGGGTGAAAAAACAGTCTCAAAATCGTACTCAAGTAAAAGTCAGAGTATCTGGCTAAAAACACACTTGAGTAAAAGTAAAAAAAAATCTGTTTCGTCCTCTTCATCACTCGTACTATCGTTTGTGGCCATCTTCTGTAGCTTGTCACTCTGACTGTCTATTCTTCTGATAGCAGGTGTTTACTCAAAGATCGCCACTTTCTAGTCTTGCACAAGGGCCAATCAGCATGGGTATGGGCGGGTTCATTTTCCATTGATGGGGATTTGATTGGCTGTTTTTTTTTTTAAAGTGCGGTCGCAGGATTAATAACGTTAACGTTAGTTCGGCCAGAGAAACAAATATACTAATTGAAATGGTTGGACCTGCGAGATTTGTACTTTGTCTGCATTTTAAATGTAAGGAGTAAAAAGTATGTTTTTTTTCTCTGAAATGTAAGTACAAGTATACAAACCTAATATAATACTTGAGTAAAGTACAAATCCCCAAAAGCAGTACTTACGTATTGTAACAAAGTACAATTACTCAAGTACTTTACACCCCTGCTAAACACTCAGTCAGTCGTCACCACTAACTCTCGTCATGGAAGTCAACATTCTGCAAGATGTCGTTCCCTCTTCTACCCAGTTCCCTCTTACAGTGGTCAACTTCAAGAAACATTTCAAAAGTTTTCAAGTAAAAAAAAACACAACCAGAATAAGATGCAGTCAAAGCCTTTTGGATCAGAAACAAACTTTTTAAGAATAACTCATTAATAAAATAATATAAGTATTATTATTATTATTATTATTATTATTATTATTATTATTATTATTATTATTATTATTATTATTATTATTATTATTATTATTATTATTATTATTATTATTATTATTATTATTATTATTATTATTATTATTATTATTATTATTATTATTATTATTATTATTATTATTATTATTATTATTATTATTATTATTATTATTATTATTATTATTATTTATTATTATTTTTAAACAGATTTTTAAACAAACTTAAAAGTTGGTATATCACTTCAAATGTAATTTCAGACGTTCACCTGTGTGTTGTATGATTTTAGTTGTTATATTTGTGCAAAGAATATTAGTAAGTAAAGGCTAAACATCCTGCTGTAATTGAACACCCTCACATCTCCCAAGACATCTTAAACTGCATGCAAACCAGAACTGTGATCATTTTAAATCTGATTTAGTTTATGTAACTTTTATTATTGATTGTCACAATGCTTTTACCTTAAGCAGGCTAATTATTTGAATGGTTTTTGTTGTCTCCTGCTTAGGAACTATAAATGAGCATTTCTGCTACAATCCGGCATGTTTACATTTTGTATTTTTTGTGCTTGATGTTCATTAACATATTGATGTTCATGTGCTGTCCCTATCAAATAAACTAAACTAAACATCAGACGAAAGACAGCAGATCAGAGGACATGAAGGACATGAAGACATCAGACCAGAGGACATGAAGGACAACAGATCAGAGGACATGAAGGACATGAAGGACTGAAAGACAGCAGAGCTGTCTGTTTACTGAGAAAAACCACAGTGTAGGTTGACTGGTTGAACATGATGTCCTGTATAAAGCAGCGCAGTCTAAACACCACTAAAGATTACAAATAGAGGCAGGCCAGGTTAAATAGGCCATGGTTTTATACGCATAGTACCGATTCACACTAGATCAGCGGTTCTCAAACTATGGGTTGCGACCCAAAGTGGGGTCGTGGGTAGGTGACAGTGCAGTGCACATTGGTCAAAAAAAAGAGGAAAGAAATATATATATATTTTTTTAATGTTCTGGCAACATATTTTGGCTAAATATGCCTAGTTTTATAAATGTGCATTGATAACATAGTGCTGTAATAAAATGAATGAAATTACGCTATACATTAAGTGTGGGGTCGCCAAAAAAAATCCTAAATAAAATGGGGTCGTGGTATAAAAAAAGCTTGAGAACCCCTGCACTAGATCAATCGGTAGCACATTTAAGTTTAGTATAAGAGTGTAATATGCTCAACAAGAGGGAGCCTTTTCCACAAATATAGATATTACTGTCTATCTCTCTTTGGAAAGACCAGACGAGGTCAGAGGAGTTATATTTACTGAGGATGGCCAGATCATGTTGATATTTAAAAACATAATACTGTACAACAATAAATAACAACATGTTCTAAATAAATAACAATGTTCAAATTGAGAAGTTTTCTTTTTACAACTGAAATAAAAGTGTTATTACATAGGGAATTAAGTACCGGAAAAGGTACCGCTGGGTAACGATACCGAATTCGAGGAACTGGTACCGGTACCGGTTCAACTGTGAACGGTACCCAGCCCTATCAGTACCATCACGGTCAATGTTCAGGACAGCGTGTCCAAAAAGAAGCTTGGTTAGAGAATGGAACGGAAAATGTAAAATTAAGGTGGAAAATGCTTGTTTACACTGATATTTATGCAAAAAAATTTGGGAATTAAGAAGAAATCATATCACCAACGGTGCAGAGATCAACTGTCAAGATCAGGGTTTTGCGGGTACAGATACAGTACAGGTTAGATACAGTAACCTATACTACAGGTTAGATATAGTAACCTATACTACAGGTTAGATATAGTAACCTATACTACAGGTTAGATATAGTAACCTATACTACAGGTTAGATATAGTAACCTATACTACAGGTTAGATATAGTAGGCCTACAGTACATAATATGACTAATGGCAATTGAGTCTAATGGCAGAATGAGATTAATTACACACTGAAATGACAACTTTGATGACAATATCCTTCATTATGTATCTACCCAACCACACTGTGTACCATTGAATATCAAATGTCCCCAAACCTTGCTTTTGAGAAAATGTATTTCACATTGGTTAATATACTGGTATGAGGCCATCAGAAAGTATTGTGAATTCATCAATTATACCTACAGATTATGAGAACCGGGGCATTGTTATTGTTTAATATGATGTATGCATGCATACACATGTGTGCAAATGACCCACTGCAACTTCCAACACACAAATGAAAATATCAGAAATGACAACTTAAGTGAGGTGAGCTTGAAAAGGCAGACGAGACTATATTAACTTTTCAAGCACTTTTCACCCATTGACCTTTGGACTACTACTACTGTGTGTGAACAGTGGTTTCATCCTTAGCCAAAGCAACTCACGCTGCGTGGTGGTTGCATTAATTGAGTTGTGTTTGCTCGGATGTCGGCATGTCATGGGATGTTTGGGTTATTTCCGTTGACTGAAGCATGAGTTATACTGTGTTTACATAATAGCATGTTCGCCTCAAGATAAGTATCTTGCTGACGTAATGTCCGTCAGAAGCACTTTTAGCACATCAGCGGAAATTCATAGTCGATGCTTCTATGATGCTTCTTCTTGTCAACCAGTAAACCCCTAGGAAAAAGAGTACCGTATCACGGTAGTATAAGATAAGATAAGATAAGATATTCCTTTATTGATCCCCTTGGGGAAATTCAGGCATCATAGCAGCATGGGGGATGGGGATGGGGGGTACAGGTAGTAAAAACAACACAAGCAGTGTAAACAAATAAGTCAATATAATTTACTATCTAACTAACTGAAATATACAGTATTCACAGTGTCACATAAGGTGCAGTATGCATGAGGTAGTGTTATAATTTACTGTCTAACTAACTGAAGTATACAGAATTCACATGACAGTAATTTCAGGTTTACCACAATTTACCATGATACTGCCGTGGTAAAGGTCATGTATCACCGTGGCACCAATTTAGTACTTAGACAATACCATGGTATCACCCCCCCCCCCCCCCCCCGACACACCACAATCCGCCTGGGCCGGTCCTTTATACCGGCAGCCATCAGGCTCTACAACCAAGGGCTCGGACGGCCGGAACTGCTGCCAGAACGAAAGGTTATTCTATAACCTAGTTACATGAATACTGGCTGAGCGTCTCGCTCTGCCATTGAGATAACCTCTTATCTCCACGCACCTAGCGTGCACGCGAAACAAACAAATGCACTCACTTGCACGTGACCCCGCCACTCCCATGCGTCCTATATGACGCTGAAAATGGTCACGCTCCACCTTCCCAGTTCGATTTCCATAACCGGAAAACATCCCAGGGACCTCAGGGCGCTAAGAGCGAGCCGCTCAGCCAGTATTCATGTAACTAGGTTATAGAATAACCTTTCGTTACATCTCATTACTGGCTATCGCGTCTTGCTCTGTCATTGAGATAATGGGTAGAGCAGACGCGAGGCCCAACAAGTGCACCCCCTGAGGGCCCGTAAGCCCCAGCCAGGGAGGAGGGGAGTCCCGTCCACCCGCCCGTCCTAACGAAGGGGGGGAGGCAGTCAACTCCACCAAAGTGCGAAAAAGGGGGAACCAGGCACCCCTGAACGCACAGCACAGGCGGGACCACGTGTGACCAGCACCCCACGGTCCACACCCACACACCCCTGCTAGCCCACCTGATGGCGGGATGCAGGAGAGGTCCCAGACCTCAGAACCGCTTGGGAGACAGAACCCCCAGTCATGTCCATGAGGTAAAACCTGACGAAAGGACCCGGGGAGGACCAGGAGGCCGCAGCACAGATGTCCTCCACCGAGGCCCACCCTAACAGGGCAGCAGAGGCCGCCACACCACGAGTGGAATGCGCCCTGACGCCCCCGGGGGGACCTGTCCAGCCAACGTGTAGAAAAGGGCAATGCCCTCGCACAACCAGTGTGACAGGCGCTGCTTGGATAGCGCCTTACCCGCGTGAGGGCCACCGTAACAAACAAAAAGTTGATCGGAAGCCCTGAGATCCTGCGTCCGACTAAGGTAAACCCTCAGTGCACGGACAGGACACGACAGGTGAAGGCCCGCCTCCAACCAACTAGCATGAGGAGGCGGATGAAACGCCTGAACAACAATATCCCTGGAGCGAAAAGAGCTCCGGATATTCTTTGGCATGAAGACCGGATTAGGCCTCAGAGTCGCAACGCTATCGGCCCGAATAAACAGGCACTCAGTCCGCACCGAGAGAGCACACAGCTCACCCACGTGACCCAGGTGATGGCCAAAAGGAACGCGGTCTTAAAGGACAGCCGATCCAATGGCGCCTGCTCAATAGGCTCAAACAGGGCCTCCGACAACCGGCCCAGGACCAGTTGGAGGTCCCAACTCAGAGACAGAGAATGTTCCACAGGCTTGATACGCCGAACGCCAAGCAGGAAATGTTTCATGAGAGGGTGGCTGAACATCGTACCGCCCTCAAAACCCACGTGACAAGAGGATATAGCCGCAGCATATACCCTCACTCTCGAAGTCGACAGCCTATTCAGGATAGACTGGAGGAAGGAAAGAACAGAGTCCAGGGGGCAGGACACCGGGTCCAGGCCCCCAACCTCACACCACTCTTGAAAAATACGCCACTTACCTGCGTAAACCGCGGTAGTGGACGGAGCGCTTGCGTTCCGGATGGTGTTAACCACAGTAGGGTTAAGACACATCCCCTCCAGATTCACCCTCTCAGCAGCCAAGCCATCAGCGGCTGCCCCAGAACAGGGGGCAGACACAGCTTTCCGCATGCCTGAGAGAGGGCCCGCTGTGACCATGGAACAGGCCACGGCGGGGCTACCAAGAGCTGAACTAGGACTGGGAACCACACAGCCGTGCCCCGGTCCGGCGCGATCAGGATCACAGTCCTGCGCTCCCGACGCACCCGCGCCAACAGCTGAGCTATCAGGTGTATGGGGGGGAACGCGTACAGAATCCCGGGCGGCCACGGATACATCGAGAAGGCATCCACCCCCAGAGGGGGGTTGTCCTTCCGACTGACCGAGAACCACAAGGGGCACTGGTGGGACTGTCTGCTCGCAAACAGATCCACCGAGGCCTCCCCGAATTGGCCCCAGAACTGCCTGACTATGTCTGGACGTAGTCCCCACTCATTGGGATGAGGACCGCCCCACGACATCACATCTGCACCCACATTCTCCCTGCCGGGGATGTGGAGAACCCTCAGGCTGCGCAGTACTCCTCCCTGTCTGTTTATATACGACGCTGACGCTGTATTGTCCGTCCTGATCAACACATGCTCGCCCACCACCCGGTGGCCGAGCCGCTTGAGGACCAGAAGGACACCAGGCCTCCCCCAGTGGTCGAGATCCCCCAGTACTGACACGGGAACCATCAGTCGCTTCCACTTGCCTCTCACCGGGTCTGATATTCGTACGCTATGCCCTGAAAGAGGAAGCGAAGGAATTTCCTGTGAGGAGGGAAGATCGGGATGTGAAAGTACGCATCCTTCAGGTCTATGGAGGTGAACCAGTCCCCCACTCTGACAGCGCTTAGCAGGTGTTTGATGGTCAACATTCTGAACCGTCTCGCCACAATCAGCCGATTGAACGCGGACAGGTCCAGTATAGGTCTGACACCTCCCGATTTCTTGGGCACCAGAAAATACCGTAAGTAAACGCCACACATCGCGTCCTCCTTCGGGACAATGACGATGGCCTGCTTTGCCAACAGAGATTGGATCTCGTCGGCCAGAGCTGTCACCGCTGCAGACCCTGACAAAAGGGTCTGGACCAAACCCAAAAACGGAAGGTGGGGTTGCGCAAACTGCAGCACAAGCCCCCGCCTCAGCGTTCTCTCCATCTACCTCGACATATGGCACTCCTGTAGCCATACGTGATGATAATCCCAAAGCGCACCCGCAGCCAACTGGCGCTGGTCCGCCAGGAACCGTAGATAGGAGGCCCGGACCCACCCGCTGTGCGTTGCCAACCCTGTACTCGCCAACCGTGCGAGGAGGGTGTTTCGCGTAGCCGGGATATCGCACCCTGACTCTACCAACGAGGCAATCGCACCCAAGGGGGGACCCCGACAGAAAGGGCCGGCGTGGTACGGGGGGAGCGGCCATCACCCCTGGTGACATGCTCCCCCACTGAGCATCTTCCTGGCATAGACTGCTGAGGACAGCCTGCTCTGCAGCTGGACATGCATGGTGTGTGGTCCCCACGCTGCCCGATAGGGTGAGTCCCTACACACCGTAGCCCTGTAGTCAGGGCCGCCTGGGAGAAATGCGAGGCCCTGTGCGAGATTTAACGCGAGCCCCCCCCCCCCCCCCCCCCCCCCAAAAGGTTAAATTTTTTTTTATATATATATATATATATATATATATTTTATTATTATTATTTTTTTCATACAGTCAACATATTCTTAAATAATAGCGCTGCCCGAGGCGGGGCATGATACAGTCAACATATAGCAAAAGAGAGAGCGAGAGAGAGCTCCCGTTCTACAGTCAATATACAGTGTACAGAGAGAGAGAGAGAGAGAGAGAGAGAGAGAGAGACACATTGGAAAGAAATTGAAATGCTATTTGGCCCTAAACAGAGAGTACACAGTGGCAGAATACCTGAGCACTGTGACTGAAGATCCTTGACTATGTACAGACTCAGCGAGCACAGCCTAGCCATCGAGAAAGGCCGCCATAGGCAGACTGTGTGTGTTAGAAAGAGAGAGAGAGAGAGAGAGAGCATGTGTGTTAGAGAGAGAGCATGTATGAGAGAGAGAGAGAGAGAGAAAGAGAGAGAGAGAGAGAGAGCATGTGTGTGTGTGTTAGAGAGAGAGCATGTATGAGAGATCCAAAAGGACAAAGATCAACACTTAAATCCAAAGAGAAGAGGGTCTATACCAGAGAAACCAAAGCAGCAAGGAGCCAATGGCCGACATCAGCTAAATAGGCTAGCCAGGTACTGTGACACCAGGCCACACACAGCTTTGGCCAACGGCCCAACGCTACCCAAGCTACACAAACGACCAAGACATTCACACACAGCACATGTCGTATCTCCAAATGTTGTGAAGTAGCATATGTTTTGCCTGGAAAAAAACATTGTTATTAACAAAACATTCGGGAGGGGAAGGAAGGAAGAGTGGGGTAATGTCATGACATTTTCATTAATCTTACCTGCACCAAGGAACGCAGGGCGAAAGGCCGCAACACAGGTCTCCACGTTGACGAAAGGCCTCTCGCTGTCGGGACAAAAATAAGCTGCTGCCAGAGCCTTGTCATGGTGCAGGCCCGACTACATCTTCTGTCAAAGATGATGTCGTAGTCAGAGTGCCAGAACCCCCTGCTATTCTCACGGCTAATGTCAATGGTCGTAGCACAAGCTAACAGCTAACTCAAGGCTAACTGATAGCATCAAACGAACGTTCCCAGCCGAGCGCAGCCGGCAGTTAACGTCGAAGCTAAACAGCTAACTGGCTAACAGTTAGCTCAACCAGGCTATCGCTAACCATTAGCTAACGCAGAAGCAAGCTATGCGGCTACATACAGCCAGGTGCTGACACCAGGCACACACCGTTAGCTACTAGTAGTACTACAATAGCTAGTCGGCCAGTTTAGCTCCAGAGAGAGAGAGAGAGAGAGAGAGAGCGATGTCCACGGCGGGAATAGAATAGAGTTAATAGAATAGGTTAAAAACTCACCAAACGTCCAAGAGGATGGAGACAACCGCGTGGAGTTGACGAAGTTCATCTGCCAAACGACCATCCTCTTCATCTTGGCTGCATGTCTCTAGGTTAGCTAACGCTAGATAGCCTTTAGCTAAGCTAGCTACTAGCCGACATCATCATGTCTATATCCCGACTGCATCATGACAAGGCTCCGGCCATTTGTCCCGCCTTTCGTCAACGTTCCTTGGTGACTGACCGACTGATAATGACCAACCTTGGCTGGCATAACTAAGCATAATAGTCAAAAGCTGCACGCGCGAAATAGTCGAACGCAGCTGACTCTTCTTTTTCTTCTTCGTTTAAGTTTCCGGCGGCGTACTACACATGATGTAAGTAACCACTCCCTTCGTTGAAACCAATAGTATGTCTGCTGCAGAGCACCAGAGCTCCAATAGTGACCCAGGTGCAGACCCAGGAACAAGTCAGACACATTCTACAAACGTGTCTAATGTGAAATATATAAGCATATAAGCAAAACTAGATTTTAGGTATGTGATGAAAAAGGGCCTCGCGGGAAGGGGGGCCTCGCAAAAAAATAAAAAAAATAAAAAAAATAAAAAATAAAAGAAATAATAAATAAAATTTTTTTTTTTTTATTTTTGTTTATTTTTTATTTTGCGAGGCCCCTTCCCGCGAGGCCCTGTGCGACTGCACTGCTCGCACACCCCCTGAGGCGGCCCTGCCTGTAGTGATATTACTACCACCCAAATTACGTGTGCCTGACTGACCACCGCCGGTCTTCTGGTCGGGGGAGGCACTAGCGTAATACCCGGCCTGGCGAGGGCGGGGGAAACCCACGCTGCGACCTCCTGGGCCTAGAGTTCCCCATCTGACAAAAAAATATTTATACAGGAAGCCCTGCTCCGTCTACAGATACAACACCAGGCTCACCAAACACAGACACAGGACGTGTGGTGTGGGAGCCGCGTGACAGCATAGCATTCTCATAGACAGACCCAGGCCTAGCTAGCAACTGGGTGTCAGCCCCTGTCACCATAAAAAGCGTAACGTGGGGCCGCTTGCGCTTCACTGGAAGGCCACAGCCCGCAGCCAAAGGGGACAAATCAGAGCCCTGTGTCCCGTAGCGTAGCGGGGGGGAGTGACCGGAAAGCGGGCTAGACACAGCTAGATGGCAACGGTTTTTTAGGGCGTGCTCATCTAATGTAGCCGATCCCTCGGCCGCCGAGGCTGTCGGCCTTGTGATCACCTGTTTTCCTTGTGCCCAGGGTATCTCAGGCGGGGCCGCTGGCGAGGCCGTGCTCTCACCTCTGGCTGTGCGGTGTGGCCCCCCTAAGGCCCCACCACCCGACACCATTTTGGACAGAAAAGCAGCCAATTGAGCAATGTTATTGGTTGCTGCTCAATTCTGTCCTGCGGCGATATAAGCTTCATCAGCCCACTCAGCCACCTGCCGGGCCGACTCGCCCTCCGGCGTCGGCTTCCGGGTGGGATACCGTTCAACCATGTCGGGGCAAAGGACCGATGCTACCTGCTTCTCTAAGCACGGCACACCTGACCTGAGCCCCGTCGTCAGCCCCTCTACCCGTGTAAAGGGTAAAAAAGCCTCAGCAAAACCCTCAACATCAGACACAGATTGACCTTCAGCAATGAAACGGTTAAGAGGAGGGAAAAGTGGCAACAACCCCTGCGGGGTACATGGGAACGGAGCCCCAAACATCGTAGCATTAGCATTAGCTGCGCGCGCTGGGATACTTGGAAAAACATCAAACAGTGTGTCATTAAGACCACGTTCATCCAAATATCCCACCCCCCGCGTCAATACATCACCCGGTCGTCTCACGAGACACAGAGGAGTACTATCCATGCCAGTACCAATGCCTGCTAACGCAGGTCTTACCTGTGCACGACCTAGCTCGACTGCTAGCCGTCGCGCGACGTTCCTCGGTCCGCTGTCACAAGACGAGGAAAACCCAGCACAGGACCACTGCGCTGTTAGGAAGTGCCGAGAAAGTACCGGGGGCTGGTGAACCTCTGGCGAATCCCCAACATTATGCAATTCCTCCTTATGCTTCATAACGACCAGCTCATGAAGTGCCCTGCTTCTTCCGTGTTGTGGAAACGAAATGAGGAAGGTGGAGCGTGACCATTTCCGGCGTCATATAGGACGCATGGGAGTGGCGGGGTCACGTGCAAGTGGGTGCATTTGTTTGTTTCGCGTGCACGCTAGGTGCGTGGAGATAAGAGGTTATCTCAATGGCAGAGCGAGACGCGATAGCCAGTAATGAGATGTAACTATCACTGTTAGAACTCGGGACTTGAGAACTAGAGACTCATATCACTGGACTATCTTGTATTTGTACTTTTTTTTAATGATATCGTATTGTATTTGTATTTGTATTTATATTTTATATTGTATCTATAGTGTATATATAGATACTGGACTGTATAGGAATGTGAAGCTCTGTCCCCCCCCCCCATGCTGCTTTGACACCCGAATTTCCCCAAAGTGGATTAATAAAGGATTATCTTATTTTATCTTATTTTATAATCCAATTTAAACCATAATACCGATGGTAATATCATGGTATTTCCATAAGTTATTTTCAGTCACTACCATCATCCTTAGTGACCAAAGAATTATAGAAATACTATGACACTTTTTTCTTTTCTTTTTAAATATCATGCTACTTTTTCATGAAAGGGAAAGGCTGGTCTACCATCTGTCATCATACATGACTAACTACAAAGACTCAACTGACTGTTAAGGAATCCAAATGATGGTCAGTCAATGGTTGAGCCTTGAGCTAATTGAACAATACATTCAATTAATTTTAAACTGTTAAATTTGAAATACTGTCGTGCTGCACTAAATGATCTACTACACATTTGTATAAAACACTGCAACTGGGAATCACCTGTAGTTTTCCCTAGCAACATAATAATAATAATAATAATAATAATAATAATAATAATAATAATAATAATAATAATAATAATAATAATAATAATAATAATAATAATAATAATAATAATAATAATAATAATAATAATAATAATAATAATAATATATAATAATAATAATAATAATAATAATAATAATAATAATAATAATAATAATAATAATAATAATAATAATAATAATAATAATAATAATAATAATAATAATAATAATAATAATAATAATAATAATAATAATAATAATAATAATAATAATAATAATATATATAATAATAATATATATAATAATATATATAATAATATATATAATAAAGCATTGTACTGAAACTGTCCACAGACACTATACACAGAGCATCCCCTGATCTATGACCGTAGGATATTACAGTGACTAGTATCCAGTATTAATGATCTATGTAAAGTATCTAATGTTCTAATGATTACAATTTGTTGCCATTGAGAACATTTGCAAATGCAAGATTTTCACGTGAAATGCACTGCTTAGAAATTAGTTAGTGATGAGATGTTTTAATCATGAAAAAAAATCCTTTCTGATACACAAGTCACTTCCACACCAAATCCCATCAAATCCCATCACGGCTTGAAGGCAGTTCACTTACAATGATGCAGTTTGTCTCATTGAAACAACCAACATTTAGTTCTTTAATATAAAAAAAAGTTATTTAAATGATTTAAAGCGTTAAAAAAAATGTATCTAGATGAATCTATGGAGTGAAAATGTTCAATATAATATAAGAACGCGGTCTAGCTAAGTCAATGTTGATGGTTTTGTTGAACATTTGTATTTCACAGGAGAGAAACTGTATTCAAAGAAAGCTATTAAAATAGTATTTTAATCTAAATATACTTTCTTTGTGTTGATTTTACATTAATTCCATGATTTTACTCAAGTAAATATCTGTTACAAGCTTCGGTCTTAAGTAGAAAAATGCAATTTTTAATCTTGTGAGATTAATTAGTTAATAATTTTTTATCTATTGACAGCACTAAAAAAAGGTGTATTACAGCAGTGCCATAATACAATTTTCAACGATTTCTGAATGTTTTGAAGTTGCTATAGTATACAGTATATACACGTCAGGCACCTGTATAGATACGGAACAGATACCAACATGAAGATGAAAACCTTTAGAAAACATGTCTCTACCTAATAGAAAACAGACTACAAACCAAGAAAACCAGAAACACACTGAACCCAATACATCACAAACTAGAATGAGATTCATCAAACTTACTTATTCTATACTGTAAACGGCAAACGGATCACAAATGCTAAAAAGAAGTGACGTGATACTAAAATGTCAACAATCTCTAGCAGCAGGCCGTGTTTCGTAATTCTCTGCGAGCTACAAAAGCCTTGGCAGATAAAAGGCTTGAAAAAAGGCCAGATGAAAACAAAATACATGTGACTTTACACTGATCGTCACCCTACTGTATACGGCAGATCTGACACAGAACATCACAGAAATAGCCCCACAAGCAAATGAACTGTGCGGGTTGCTGCAGTAACAAAGTGAAGCCTGTTAATAATCGCTCTTTTATATATATATATTTTTTTTACATCTTTTAACCTGTGAGCAGGTCTGTCTAAAATTTAAAGTTACTAACAAAATAGCCACGTCACACACAAATGCTGCTTCTGTCCAATGTCATGTCAATAAACAGAGACAGACGAACCCTTCTACTAAAGTACTCAATACACAATTAACCTCTACTACTGTACCAGGCCAGCGCCTACCATGTCTTATCTAAGCCGGTCTCACTATGAAATGCTGTGGTCAACATGGGTACAATACCTTCTTCCAGAGGGTGAGTCCTCTTCTAATGCAGCCCCTGAGCAGAGAGGAGTCAGAAGACCCTAACTCAGCAAGCATCAACCCCTGACAGGACGTGGAGAAGGGAAGCTGTGGTTGTTCTGTTGCATCAGAGGGAACCACTTCTTCTGTAGAAACCAATGATTGAGCTGTGGAGAATGTAATGACAGATGTGACTGTGGGGAGTTGATCAAGAGGTATATTATCTTGTCACTGAGACACAGCATACAGCCTGAAGTGGGAGTTTTTTTTTCTTTTCAGGTTTTTTAGGCTTCCTCATTTTGGCTACTTCCTTGAGTTTTTCAAATGTGTTGATGTCATTACTTCCTTTTTTTATTTTATGTGAAACACTGACCGATGCAGGCTGTAAGCCACACTGAGGACAGAACTGGTACCAAACATTACGGTGGCTTATTAACGTGTCATTTTACTTGCTTGAGACTGTTATGAATATTCATAACACATGGAATTTAATAACCTAAGAACATCATGTGTTATATGTCCCTTCATGAAAGGCTATTATACAGTATACAATGGATTGCATTCAAACATAAATGTTACTACAGGTAGAGTAAGTCATTGTAGTGACAAATTATGCTTCACAGATCACACATTAGCACATTATTATTGTTATTATTATTGTTATTATTATGTATTATTATTATTAATGTTTGTATTATTATAATACTATTAATTATTATTATTATTATTAACTAATTGATGCAAGTCATGAATATGAAAGTATGTATGTTATTCACATGCAAAATAATCACATGTATTTTTCCACAAGTGGGGTGTTCACATGTGATATTTTAGTCACTTGTGATGCGTTCTTCACTAGTGATGTGTTGTTCACTTGTGTCTGACTCTCAACTCCAAACAAACACTAACTCTAAATAACATTTCAGACTCCACAGTACTATATATCCACAGTACTATATAGCCACAGTACTATATATATAGTATATATCCACAGTACTATATATCCACAGTACTATATATACTATATATCCACACAGTACTATATATCCACAGTACTATATATCCACAGTACTTTATATCCACGCAGTGGAGGCTGCTGACAAAATGTTTAGGTGAAGCACAACTTATTATATTATATATTAAATAATATTTTTTAAACATCCCCAACGCTGCAACACCCCCATTCCTCCCAGGTGTCAGGCTCCTCATTCGCTTCCATTCATTTTGGGGACCATGTTTAAATATCATCCTTCTGAAGTATAAACAAACTATACTGCTGTGACGATTTCAATAAAACAGACCATTCTGAGTCAATGGTATGCAGTGGCGTTGACCACTCCCCTAAATCAAACCAAGCAGACCATGTACAGTATACAGTGGCTCTGCGGCCCGATCAAACCAAGCAGACCATGTACAGTATACAGTGGCTCTTCCCCCCCCCCCCACCCCTCCTACCCAACCCCTCCCCCCACCCCACCAACCACCTCCAATGTACAGCCCCCCCCCCCTCCTACCCAACCTCCTCCAATGTACAGTTTCTACGTCAAATGTATATACTCCCTTTTCTGGACTCTTTTTATATCACAAACAGTACTGTATTTGCAAGTCAGGTATGTCATAAATGTATAGATGTAGCAGTACTGTCTATCTGTATGTCATGTATGTCATATATGTTACGATGATTTGAAAATGGGGGACCCTGATGTAAACAAGACGAATGTCTTTCTCTGGTCTGCATCCCCTTAACAATTGTATGTATTGAGCTGTACTGTACTGTACCCATTCTGCAATCTGTTAATAAAGTTTTACAATTCAATTCAATTCAATTCACGGCAGAACATATAATTTGGCTCCACACACACACACACACACACACAGCGGCATCACTTATGAACGGTTATTCGGTTACTCACCATTGTTGCAGCTGACGCGCCTTGCTCCAAATGTGTAGACAATAGACAGACAGTGAAACAAAGTTCTCCTCCAAGTCCTGTGGGTATTGTCTCCTCAACGTTTCTGCAGCTGAGCGAATTGCAGTTCTGCTCAATGAATGAATCCGAGAGAGAAATCCGAATTTCCCCTCTAACTAGTGCTATATGCTTCATTGCGTCATTAATAAAGTTTTCAATCAATCAATCAAACAATGCCGTTTGTTTAGACATTCACAAGACTTGCATAACGTTACAACATAACGTTAGCTAGCAAGCAAGCTAGTCGACAATATCTCCTTCCTCCATTGCAACGCTATCTACAGTACTAGAGAATTCAAAGTGCCCACGAGGCGATGACGTTGTTGTTGTTGTCACATTTAGCTTTTATCGCAGGTGTATATATCATCAAACGATGCACAATAAGTTCATGAACAATAACAAAACATTCCACCCTGGGCCTGGTAGCTGTGGTGGTAGCCCTTTAGCTACGTTAGCTCCAACAAGTTAGCTACTTAAACTGAGATAAAAATGATTTTGTAAACAAGCTGCAGAGGCGCAGTACGGCAGAAGAGAAACCATTCTCTGATTGGATCACAAGGCTGTCAATCATTCTAGCTGCAGAGCCGCAGAGCAGCAGAACAGAAACCATTCTCTGATTGGATCACAAGGCTGTCAATCATTCAATCCCCCATTCAATGGCAAGAGTTTAACTGCACGGACCGTGCTTAGATGACGTTAATAGCCTATTTTGATTGGCTATTATTTATTATTTATTTAATCCTGGGTCAACCTGTGCAGCCATCTGCACGAATATTTACTGCAGTCATTACTGCAGTGCAGGCCTGCTCAGATCTGGCAATTTTGGCAATTTTTGAAGAAAAAAAAATTCACTGACATTTTTTTACAGAGGAAAACATTTCTAATAAAAAAATAATAATAATAATAAAAAAATAATAAAAAAAAAATATATATATATATATGTAAATTAATAATAATTATGAATTATGAGTGAATTTGTGTTTCACGTGTTGTCATAGAGAAACCTCCACTGATCCACAGTACTATATATCCACAGTACTATATATACTATATATCCACACAGTACTATATATCCACAGTACTATATATCCACAGTACTATATATTTTCTGTGACACTGTTTACCTGCGGCACAAAGTAGTCATTTAACCCCCTAACAGCTTTAGCATAGTCCGTCGGTCCTCCCCCGTCGGGCAGTGTAGAGAATACATCTTATACGTCCGTACCTGCATGATGTAAGAGCATAGCCCTTCTTCTCTGTCTCACTGTGGTGTCCACACCGACAGAATTAACCCTTTCCCGTCAGCGTAAATCTCTAACGCCATTAGCCACCTGGTCCACCTAGGTCCCAGTGTAGCCGGCTCATTGTAGCATTTAAACTTCGGCAAGTTGTCCATGTTCTCGTCTCAAGAACAACGTGATAACTCTATACAGATTTAACTTCGGAGTTTATCCTCGTCGCCATTGTTAGATATTGAGTACTTCATTAAGAATCAACTCTGTATTTAAACAATAATCTTTATTTCAATTCTCCGCCGGTCTAGTGCCCACGCACTTGACTCGCTATCCATATGCATTCTCTGGAGTGAACGTGCAGCGTCAGCTCCTATGACGTAACCACGTAACAGTGTAGCACGTCAGTACACAACACTTATGTCTATAATTTATGCATTGTTTTTTATTCTGTCAACATATATGCTGATTTTATGCCTATTGAAGGAATCCTTGTTTTTCAATGTGTATATAATGTAAATATCTGTAGATGACAGGATCTGCTATTAGATCTCAGATGAGGAGGACAGTATTAGTGGTGTGTGCTTTCAAGTTAGACTGGGAGAGAGATTCCGGCTTTGACTAATTACAGTTGCCATCAGCTAGTACCAGAGGGGGAGGTTATGACTACAGTTGCCGTCATAGGGGGGGAGTTTTGGCTTTGGTGATGGGTGATGAGACAGTCTTGGGTTCCTCCCCTCCAGCTTGCGCACATCGCCAGGCATACACGCGGGAGGGGAAAAGAGACATTTAGTGTGTCAAAGACCAAAAGTGCTGTTGCCATGGTATCGTGTCACTTAGTAATGAGAAAAGGGGGCGGGCCCCGTTGCTAGGGGGAAGACTTTATGAGATGTGAGTTCCTCCCGGGGTAAGTTAGATTAAGACACAAGGCTGATACGAGCAGACGTGGACAGAGAGACAGAGTACTAACTAGAGAGTGGTGCTCTCCGGCTAACAGGGAAGGCCTTTGGACAGCTAGGAGAGAGATCGTTAGAATAATGAATTTAGTTCCTTGTAAGGCTTTTCAAGGACAGAAAGAACTGTTTTCCATCTGGTACAGAGGCTTTGTCTATGGAATAAACAACATTTTCCAAGAAAGGTACCACGTTGCCGTGTTTCTTCTGACTACGGATGTACTAACAGGGTTGATACAGTGAGAGACAGCCAATGAGATAACCAAGTATGAAATGACACAACACGGTGAAAGTCACGGAGCAGCAGGTGACGA
Organism: Notolepis coatsorum; assembly: GCF_963971535.1. NCBI lineage: Eukaryota > Metazoa > Chordata > Actinopteri > Aulopiformes > Paralepididae > Notolepis > Notolepis coatsorum. The sequence goes on along the minus strand of NC_140176.1, from coordinate 97,250,789 downwards.
GTGGATTAAATGATCAAAGGCTGAAAACACTGTAATCTTTCACTATGTTCCTTTTATACGAATTGCTGTGGGGCACTTTGGACTGCGGTCCATGTGTGAAAGGTGCTATATAGATAGTAGGGGTATAAAGGTACATGTATCCATACCGAACCGAACCGTTTCAGTGCGTACCGTAACGTACCGAACGGCTGTGTAGTGTACCGAACGAATACAACGGTATGTTAACCACTAACCACCGGGGGCTGTTTTTTTCACAATCTAATATTATTATAATTATTTAAAAAAGAAAAAGTTTACAAGTCGATTATTAATTTCAATATAGAATATTCGTTGACAGCCCTACAAGTACAATTAGTTACTGCACACTACATCACCCCTGAGTGGAACATGGAAAGCCAAACTTTCCCCCACTGTACCGAAAACCCGTACCGAACCTTGACTTCAAAACCGAGGTACGTACTGTACCGTGGTTATAGTATCGTATAGCTGCCACTCTGCGCCTACTGGAATATATCCCTATATCAGTCTATGCACTGAATAAATCTCTACATGCACCTTTACACACCTATTCGCCTGGCCACACCCCCATCCACTCCTCTACATAAGCAGGGGTGTGGCCATATTAACAGCTCCTTCCTTATTTTCACCACGGCGAGTGTCTGTACACACCACATGAGTTTAGTGTAAAATAGTTGGAAAGGAGCTACGTTGAAGAGAAGGAGCTGCATTGACATTATATCTTTGTTTTCTCTCACTATTTTTCGAGGAAATACAGCGATAATGTCTTCGCCACCGGAGTGTCTAGAAGATGATGATCATTCTGACCTCCATTGGAGCTTCGTAGTAGGGGCTCGCGTCGCTGAGCAAATCTCCGCCGGCATTTCCTCCGCTCTGCAGTTGGACTTTGCTTGGGAGGCGGTCGGCTGTGTGGGGGCTGACGGCCTCTCTGGGGCGGGTGATGTGTTTGCAGCGCGGGCGCCAGGTGTGTTGGTTGTGGGGGGAACAACTACACAGTTTACGAAGATCCTGCCCCAGGCTGGTATCCTTTTTTTCGCTGCTCTAGCGGCGTGGAGAGGGTTCTGGTTTGATGCCCACGTTAACATAAGCTTCTCATCGAGAGCTTTGTTTACTGGGACCGTGCTCCGAATCTGCGGTTCAATTCCCCGGGTCTCTGGACAAACGGATCCCCTCTGTCACCGTGCGGGCCCCGCTTTCAAAATGAAAATCACCCGGCGCGAGGGAGGTGAGCTTGGTGTTTCGTTATGAGAATATCTCCACGCTTAAGTTGGCTGCAGCCCGCGAGGGACGTGTTGCCGACACCGCTGTGGTAAACATCGTTCTATAGTGGGATGTGTTGCCTTCTTTTTCTCTTCTCTCTTCAGATGAGAAGAGGGACAGACAGCGGCTGTCTGAAGTGTTGGCCTATATTGCTTCTCATGTTGTACTATTGTTCAGTGGTAGCCGTTTAGCTTGCTTCTTACCTGGGTTGAGCTACCTGTTAGCCAGTTAGCTGTTTAGCTACGACGTTAGCTCCGTACGTTCGCTCGGCTGGGAACGTTAGCCTGATGCTATCAGTTAGCCTAGAGTTAGCTGTTAGCTTGTGCTACAACCGTTGAACATTAGCCGTGAGAATAGCAGGCCCTAACACTCTGACTACGACGTCATCTTTGACAGAAGATGTAGTCGGGCCTGCACCATGACCGGCTGCTGGGGGGGGGGGGGCGTCTCACCGGAGCCTCGCGCCGGCCATAGCTTCTTTTGCCCCGAGAGGCGAGAGGCCTTTTTGTCAACGTGGAGACCAGCCTGTTGCGGCCTTTCATCCTGCCTTCATTGGTGCAGGTAAGGGTCCATTGGACATTACCCCACTCTTCCTCCCTCCCCCCCCTGAATGTTTTGTTAATAACGATGTTTTTTTCCAAAACGTATGTTGCTTCACTACATTTGGAGATATGACATGTGCTGTGTGTGAATTGTCTTGGTCGCTCGTATAGCTTGGGTACCGCTGGCCAAAGCTTGTGCTTTTCTCTCGACTTGGAAACAGCGTTGTTTTTTACGTGAGTAAAAATGAACTGGGTTTTTTGTTGTATAATGAGAAGTTGTGTGTGTTCATGTAACGTTAGACAACGTGGCTGAGCCCACAACTGGCTGAGTTACCCTACAATGCTGTGCATAGTGGCATGTGATCGAGGGATGAGTCCCTCTCTCAGCTTGTGATGACAATAAACAGGTGGCAAGTTTTTTTCACACATGAACAGGGCTGTACCTGTTCAGACAAGGTCTTCGGCTGTGCTGGCGTGCATGATGTAGAGCTTACTCTACACATTGGCGTCGTATCAGGGGTAAGGTGGTGAGGGCCGGGTTTCCCCGGTTTTCCCCTGGGCCCCCCCTCCCCTCAAACATGATTTTGTTTACAATATGTGTGTTGTTTCACTATGTTTTTGGGGATACGGTGTAACCCCTCAGCTTCTGCTGGGGTTGTGCTCTTGCTTAGAGAGGCAATATTTTTTCTGAAAATTGTTTGGTTGCTGTCATGTGGACTTAGCAAGGCCTGTGGCCAGTACTTAATCGAGGACTTGTGTCTTCTCTCGTTATGAAAAACGGCGTTCCTCTTACGGTGGTGAGAGTGTACTTTCGCCCTTTTTTGTTGTGATGGAGGGTTGTGTGTGTCGTTAAGATCCACAACTGGGTTAGGTGTTGGCCTACAGAAGTTACATGTGTAAGCTCTTGTACCAGGGCCCTTGGCCCTCTCTTGGTGTGTGTTTTTTCTTCCTTTAGGAAAAGTTGTAAAAATTCAGGTGGCAGGTTCGCACATGAGCCTATGTGAAGCTGTTCCCTTGACAGGTATACATGCGCTTCATGTAGCACGCTATGACTGGTGTCATGGTTCTGCTTTGTCATTACATCGTATCAGGGGTGAGGGGTCATGAGGGGGTGAACTGATAAACCCTCCCTCCCCTTTTTCTGATTGGTCAGGGGGTTGGACCTCCTGTCCTTCGGGCTTCCTGTCACGTTGCTGGGTCAGCGCGTCACAGGGTAGGGGGGGAGATTTCCTGGTCCCACGCCATATTTGGGCGATGGGTCACGGAATTCCCCCCGCCATAGAGTACGTCACTGGGCGTGTTTCTATTGGTTGTGAAATTTCCGTGAGTTCTTTTCAGGCTCCATGTTGTGGACCTCTGTTATTGTCAAGCGTGAGAACTTAAAAAGAAGTTCTGCTCTGTTGTATGTGTCTTGAGCTTGGTAGGTGATGCAATGCAGTAGAGACAATTTGTTCTTCTGCTCTGCTCCCTACTAGTAGTGTGTATTGGGTCAGAGCCTCCTCCTCAGGGAGTTTCAGAGCCTCCTCCTCAGGGAGTTTCAGAGCCTCCTCTGTGAGTTTCAGAACCTCCCTCTCAGTGAGGGAGCCTCCTCAAGAGTCTTAGTCCAATTGTTCACGTAGCTCAATGTTGCATATATATTCTCAATTATTACTCACGTGGGAAGTCTCTCTCTGGGGGTTCTGTTAACAGAATTCGGCTATAGGGCGATAATAATGTGGTCAAGAGGCATGGTTTCTATCTTGAGCCTTAACTGGTGTGGTTTATTATTCACATGGCAGAGCAGTAACACTACAGGTCTTCTCTCACTGAGAGACTGGGGGAAAGAGAAAGAAGTGGGAGGAGACACCACTATTTATACTCGCCACCTGGCGGTGTTCCTGAGTGTCTCCGCCTAGAGCGCCCTCTAGTGGAAACAGTTATATATGCAGTTAGACAGTTAGACAGTTACTAACAATCCTACACAGAACCTCTGCCTTCAACACTCCCACTTAGTTTTAGCATACTGGATAACTTCTTGGAAAAACATTTTACAAAGGAAATCATATAATCCAAAAACATCAACAGGGTATGACAGTCAATACTTTCACATTAAACATGACCCTTGCAAATCCCTTCAATTTTAATTTGGAACAGGTTTCCTCATAGTGTCTGCTACTCTGTCGTCCGTTGGACAGTAAACCGGTGTCATCCTTTCTTCTCTGATGACAGATCTGATGAGATGATATTTTCTATATTGGCATGTTTACATCTATGTTGACACACTGGGTTCCTAGCAATCACAATGGTTCCCTGGTTGCCCTCATAAACAACAGTGTCCATCATTTTTAACTGATGTTGACAAAATGCCCCTCATCTTCAAAAACCACCTTATCTGGTATAGAGAGTACATTCCAATTACCTATTACATATTAAACAATATACTCGTAATTTTATCTCCATCACTTCTAACAGTTGTTCTGGATAAACACACTCATGTATGGTCAGAGATAGAGCCGTATATTCGGCTTCACTAGTTGATAGTACCATTGTGGGCTGCTTCTTTGTTTTCCCACGAAACCAGTGAGCTGTCTGTATTCTGTACCTTTAAGGTAACAAAAAAAAACATGTTTGACTGTAATCCAAATGCTCCTCTATGGGGTCAGCCAAATGCTGTGACAATCCACTCTCTACAAACCATTTGTCAGGGCGGGTACACATTGTTAAATAAATGAGGCTACCCACAGCATCTCTGTACATTTTTCAGTTTCTGAGCATCCTACTGATAGTCTAGTCTTTGATCACATGGTGTTTCCCTTGATCTACATTCTTACATGTCTAAACGTTTCAGGGTCTTTCCCACATAGTTACATCATTGAGAACATGGTAAGTCATCCACCTCTGTACTTAAACATGGAATTAAATAGGGATGCTCGATATTGGCTTTTTTACCGATACCGATATACCGATATTGTCCAACTCTTAATTTCCGATACCGATATCAACCGATATCAACCGATACCGATATATGTAGGGTTTCCCCCCCCAAAAAATGGAATCATTTCAGGTAATTAACATTACATATCTCTTGTTGTGGAATTAACACAACATTATGCATACTTTTGACAATAAATAAAATCAGAATTTGTTCTTACTTGCTTGCCTGGGTAAATAAAGGTTATAGAAATGTAAAAAAAAAAAAAATTATTGAAAACCGATACCGATATTTTCCGATATCACATTTTAATGCCGATATCGGCCGATAATATCGGTAGGCCGATAATATCGGACATCCCTAGAATTAAACAATCACCCACCTCTGTACTTAAACCTGGGATTAAACATAGGATCCATTTCAGTATTTAGACATGGATTCTAATCAGGTATTTAAACCTGGATTCTACTCCTCCCGTATATAAACCTAGAGTATCCTCCTCCTGCCTTTAAGCAGTGTAGCCACCCTCCTTCATTATCTAAGCATTGGAGTACCCTCCTTCAGCCTTTAAGCAATTTGCTACGAACCACACTTTGTATTTGTCGTGGCCGTCAATACCCCCCTGGATTGAATACACCAATTTCCCTCCCACTGTCTGTCTGCCCTCTGGTAACTTGGTTGAATACACCCATTTCCCTCCCACTGTCTGTCGGCCCTCTTTGGGGGACAATGTGACCTTTTTAAAGGTTTGGGTTACCCCACTGACTACCCTGTAGTAGTAATCAACGGGGGTAGGTGTACTGTCCTCCTCGTCACTCCCTTTCCGGGCACAGTCTGTCAGATACTTTGGGGGTTTGTGTTCCCTTGAGGGATACCTCCCACTGCTTGGGGCACTTGACGTCACCCTCGGGTGCTCCTCGTCATCGCCCTCTGGGGGTTGCTGACTGTCTGCCTGCACGACCGTACTAAGTACACTGGGTTGATGTGTCTCTGTTTCTACACACCTTACTCTGGAGTCCAGCTCTGGCTTCTCTGTCTGTGTCTCGCTCTCACCTGTTGCCTTCGTGACAAACTCGACTAGCATGTGTTTCTGCACTCTCCCGTTACCGGGATGATAAACTAGGAAAGCGGGGCTTCCCTTGTCGTGTCCTACGAAAAATCCTTTTACCCCTCTGGACTTGGGCTTTCCCCTGTCCTGCAGGTACGCATAACACACTGATCCAAATCGGTGCATTCTGGCTAGATTACACTTCTTTCCTGTCAGTGCTGTATACGGGGTGGTGCCCGAGTGCTTATTAAAGCACCTGTTTCTGGTGTAAGCGGCTTCTTGCACTGCATAATGCCATAGGCTCTTAGGTAAGTTACTATCTGCTAGCTTACTACTAGCCATTTCGAAAAGGTTATGCCATTCCCTCTCTGCCACCCCGTTCTGGTGTGGGGGATATGGACTTGACGTCTCGTGTCTTATCTTATACCTTCTCAACAGTGATTGGAACTCTCTGTTTGTGAACTCGGTTTCGTTGTCAGACCTCAAGCATCCTATATTACCCTAAGGGGCTATGTCTGCCAGGAATCTCTCCGTGGCCTGGGGCGTGTCACTCTTTGCTTTGAGAAAGTAAACAAACACTGCCCCTGTGCACACATCTGTAAAAGACAGTACATATCCAAAGCCTCCTATGGAACTCGTTGCTTACTGGGCCGGCTAGGTCCGTGTCAACTAATGCAAGTGGTACCCTTACTCTGTCTGTGGGATTTCTGTATCTCGGTTGAGTAAACTTCCCCGTTTTGCACTCTGAAAATTTTTTGTCAGGTCTACGCTTTTCTCCTTCAATGTGCATGCCTTCTGACACTACTTGCAGTTTCAGTAAATCCTCGTAATTACAATAACCCATAAGTTCGTGCCATGTCTGAATATCGTGACTGGCCGTCACGCTACACATCATTATTATCATTACACTGGTCGTTGTCATTACACTCCGTTTGCAGATAATATACTCTCTGGTACATCTTTATGTCAAACCGTGTACCGTCAGGTTCTACAAGAACATTTTTAACGTTATCGAAGAATACCTTGGCACCGCTTGCAGTAGCAGCTATTACAGAGAATAGTCCTTGTGGGAACGATGGTACGTAGAGAGCGTTCTTTAACGTCACCGTACACCGGCGCCCCTTACTGTCCGTGAGGCATACCTGTGCGTCTCCTCTCTCTTGCGCCAATCCGGGTGGAAAGTGTCGTCAAAGTTTTTGAACCGACTCCTGTCGTTGATGACATTGGACGACGCACCTGTGTCCACGATCAGTCCCCTTCTCTGGGCTCGCTGCAGCTGGGCCGGTCCGGCGGTGCACGCCGTCCGCGCCCCGAAAGCGCAGTCTTCTTGTCCCGTTATTCTCCGGGCGTCGTCTCGATCCGTCTCACGTCGACCGTCGCCGCCATCGTGTCCGCTGTCGTCATCCTGTCCACAGCCGTCTTCTTGTCCGTAGCCGGCATCTTGTCCGTAGCCGCCATTTTGTCCGTGGCCTCTGTCTCGTCCTTGGCCGCCGTCTCGTCCATGGCCGTCATCTTGCCCATGCACGTATCGCGCGCTCTGGTCGTGTTTCTTCATGCACAGTCTTTGTGCAGTCGCTTCCCCGATGGCCTTTCTCTCCGCATCGCCAACACGCCAGTTCCGTCGTGGTACTGGTCCTCTCCCTTTAGCACCCTCTCTCCCGCCTCCGCGGCGGCTGGGTGGGTATCTTCTGAGGCCTCGAAGATCCTTAACTTATCCTTGAACTGTCCCAGCATCATGTCTGTTTTGTACAGCTCCGGTAGTCCTCTCATCTTCATCGCCATAATTAGCCCATCGCTTGGTGCTTCTCCGGCAATCCTCAATGGCGTTGTGATCTGCTCTGCTCTGTTGACGTATTCGGTCACAGTCTCGGTGGGCCCCTTTCTCAGGGCCGTTAGTGCTATGTAGAGGGCCACGACTCTGGGTCTTCCTTGCCCGATGTAATGTTCTCTCAGCACCTCCAGGCTTTCTCTGCCTTTGTCTTTAGTGTTGCGGAATATCAGCCCCAGGCTGGTGTCGTCGAGCAGCGGCGCTAACTCACAGTACGCGTCTTCGTTACGCTGGTCGTCCAGGGCTTGCTCTTCCTCCATCAGTTCTCCCGTGGGGGCTGCCAGGATCGTCTCCTTCAGTCCCGCACCGTGCATGCAGCATAGCATGCGCTCTTCCCAGAGCTCATAGTCCTCTGCTTTTCCATTGAATGATGGCCATTTGCCCCTTCCCTTGTTTTCCATCCTCTTCATTGGTGGTATGCTTAGCTTTAGCTCTTGTTGGCCTAGCGTCTAGCCACTCGGTGCTCCCGGCGCTAACCTAGCCTATACTTTAGCTAAGCTTGCTACAGTACCCTTATTATTTCGCCCCGGCGTTATCTGGGCCCATAACCTGTTAACAGAATTAGGCTATAGGGCGACAATAATGTGGTCAAGAGGCATGGTTTCTATCTTGAGCCTTAACTGGCATGGTTTATTATTCACATGGCAGAGCAGTAACACTACAGGTCTTCTCTCACTGAGAGACTGGGGGAAAGAGAAAGAAGTCGGAGAAGACACCACTATTTATACTCGCCACCTGGCGGTGTCTCCGCCTAGAGTGCCCTCTAGTGGAAACAGTTATATATACAGTTAGACAGTTACTAGTGTAAACAGTTATATATGCAGTTAGACAGTTACTAACAATCCTACACAGAACCTCTGCCTTCAACAGGTGCCCTGTCTCCTCTCTTTTATAGGGCAGGGTTGACAGGGGTGTTTTTCCCTCGGCCGCGTCATATGGGACCCATGTCCGTGTTTTTTGGCGCCTTCTTGCCGCTCTCCCAGGCGGCTTGGAGGAACGATATCTGGGTTCTTGTTAGAATTACCATTGATATGTTTTGGGTCTCGACGTATACATAGTCCTGGCCCTGGGTGCTTCTAATAGGAACCACGCATGGGCTTGCGTGCCTTGGTTGCTCATCATTGAAACTGCGTTTTTATGGGGCAACTGGGATGGAGTTTGTCTCTTCCGAGCGCCAGTGTACTAGGCTTGTCTCACCTAATTCTCGTTCATCTCTGGGGGATGATAGCGGAATAGATCAAAGCATTGGTAGAGGGGTCTCACGCCCTTGGGGTGGGCCACCGGGCGCGGTGCTTTGTTTTCTGGCCGTCTTGGTGCCGCCCTCTGTGATGTTTTAAATCAACACGCGTACCTACCCCCCTCCTGGGACTGGGGATGGCGGCGTGATTAGGACACAGGACTGGTTCTGGTCGCGCCGGACCAGGTCAGTTAACCCGTTGTCCGCCGGGGCGCAGATCTGCTGTTCTGGTACCCTGAGGGACTTGTGCTTTTTCGGGGGGAAAATGCCGGGTCGGCCCGGGCGTTGCAGGGTTTGATGTTATGGAGGTGTTCCTGGTTATGTTACGGCGTGTTATCCCTCACTGTTGCTTGGTCCATATTGTGTTGTACCTTGCGCTGTGCTAAAGGAGCCTGGTCCTTCTCCATTCTTTTTTCGCCCCTCTCTTCTCCTGCTTGGCGGGGCTGGGAGGGAGCTGTCGAGGTGGTTCTTGTACCCCTCTGGCATCCCTGTGTACGTCCCGGTCCGCCGGGCCCAGGTCCGAACTTGTTCTCGTCGACCTGTTGGCCTGGGTTAACCCCTTCTTGAAAACTGAAACACTTGTACTGCTGTATAACCAGTGTATACCCGCAGTTGTGTTTTGGAGTTTTGGAGTTTTTTCTTGGGGGGTTATAGGAACAATCGCCTCATGTTAGAACCAAGGTGGTGGTTGGTTTCCAGGTGTGTTGGTAGCGGAGTCGACTCTCGGGGTAGGCCGGGCTTGGCCCCGTCTGCCTGTGAGTGTGCCCCCGCACCTTTTCATGACGTCTGCCAATCATGTCAGCCTTCTCTGCCTCGGAGGCTGCGACATGGTGCACAGCATACCGTACGCCCCTTCCGCCGGGGTGCTGTTTTCAGCAGACCCCTTTGGTGCTTGTCTAGTCCGCAGTGCTCCAGGCTCAGGTCGAGTGGCTTGTTGCCTGGATTGAGGGATCGACCTCTTTTGGGGGTTGTCTCCCCGGTGCGCTGCCTGGTCCCGCTGTGGGTGTAGTCTCTTGAGTGCTTCAGGGCGGCGTGCTGTAGGGGGGAAGGGCCTGCTCTTGGATGGGCCCTGTCCGAATACGCTGGCAATGTGGGGGGTGGTGTCACTAGTGACCGCCTGGTGGGGTCTCGATGCTGCGGCGTCGTTGGCCTCACCAGGCCCCATTTTCCGGGGGGTCCAGTCCCTTCCTGGGGCTGGGTCCTCCTTCGCGCTCCGCTGCTACGGCCTTGCCACGGGGTTGGGTTTTTGCCCTTGACCCCGTGATAATAGGGGTTGTAAAAGTTTTTTTTATTTCTTCCCGTTCGTTCCCTAGTGGCATGCTGATTTTATGCCTATTGAAGGAATCCTTGTTTTTCAATGTGTATATAATGTAAATATCTGTAGATGACAGGATCTGCTATTAGATCTCAGATGAGGAGGACAGTATTAGTGGTGTGTGCTTTCAAGTTAGACTGGGAGAGAGATTCCGGCTTTGACTAATTACAGTTGCCATCAGCTAGTACCAGAGGGGGAGGTTATGACTACAGTTGCCGTCATAGGGGGGGAGTTTTGGCTTTGGTGATGGGTGATGAGACAGTCTTGGGTTCCTCCCCTCCAGCTTGCGCACATCGCCAGGCATACACGCGGGAGGGGAAAAGAGACATTTAGTGTGTCAAAGACCAAAAGTGCTGTTGCCATGGTATCGTGTCACTTAGTAATGAGAAAAGGGGGCGGGCCCCGTTGCTAGGGGGAAGACTTTATGAGATGTGAGTTCCTCCCGGGGTAAGTTAGATTAAGACACAAGGCTGATACGAGCAGACGTGGACAGAGAGACAGAGTACTAACTAGGAGAGAGATCGTTAGAATAATGAATTTAGTTCCTTGTAAGGCTTTTCAAGGACAGAAAGAACTGTTTTCCATCTGGTACAGAGGCTTTGTCTATGGAATAAACAACATTTTCCAAGAAAGGTACCACGTTGCCGTGTTTCTTCTGACTACGGATGTACTCAGAAGTAGCTTCTATCCCCAGGCCATCAGGCTGCTAAACGAACAATGAATGAACACTACACAACAACAACCACCAAACACACATAGCACACACATCCACACGCACACACACTCACTTTAAACAAACACACTGTAGCACCCACTCCACACACTTTATAGCACACACCCACTTTAAACAAACACACTGTAGCACCCACTCCCCACACTTTATATTTATGGATGAAGGATTGCACTACAACTCGTACACCTTACTGTAAATTGTACCTAAAATTGTACCTCATCCCATTTCTGCTTTGCACTAGATAGTACTGTACATTAGTACACTGCATAGTATTGTGTATTGTATATTATATGGTAACTCAGAACATTGTACATATGTCTATACCGAACACTGTGACCTCATTTTCTTCTTCTAAATGCATGCTATATTATGTTATTATGTTATTTGATACTATCTTGTCTAGCACAGTCTCTGGAGCGTAACAGTAAGAAGCATTTTGTATGAAAGTATTCTGTACTTCTGTATGACAACTATTAAAGAACTTGAACTTGAACTAACAGGGTTGATACAGTGAGAGACAGCCAATGAGATAACCAAGTATGAAATGACACAACACGGTGAAAGTCACGGAGCAGCAGGTGACGAGTGGATTAAATGATCAAAGGCTGAAAACACTGTAATCTTTCACTATGTTCCTTTTATACGAATTGCTGTGGGGCACTTTGGACTGCGGTCCATGTGTGAAAGGTGCTATATAGATAGTAGGGGTATAAAGGTACACGTATCCATACCGAACCGAACCGTTTCAGTGCGTACCGTAACGTACCGAACGGCTGTGTAGTGTACCGAACGAATACAACGGTATGTTAACCACTAACCACCGGGGGCTGTTTTTTTCACAATCTAATATTATTATAATTATTTAAAAAAGAAAAAGTTTACAAGTCGATTATTAATTTCAATATAGAATATTCGTTGACAGCCCTACAAGTACAATTGGTTACTGCACACTACATCACCCCTGAGTGGAACATGGAAAGCCAAACTTTCCCCCACTGTACCGAAAACCCGTACCGAACCTTGACTTCAAAACCGAGGTACGTACTGTACCGTGGTTATAGTATCGTATAGCTGCCACTCTGCGCCTACTGGAATATATCCCTATATCAGTCTATGCACTGAATAAATCTCTACATGCACCTTTACACACCTATTCGCCTGGCCACACCCCCATCCACTCCTCTACATAAGCAGGGGTGTGGCCATATTAACAGCTCCTTCCTTATTTTCACCACGGCGAGTGTCTGTACACACCACATGAGTTTAGTGTAAAATAGTTGGAAAGGAGCTACGTTGAAGAGAAGGAGCTGCATTGACATTATATCTTTGTTTTCTCTCACTATTTTTCGAGGAAATACAGCGATAATGTCTTCGCCACCGCAGTGTCTAGAAGATGATGATCATTCTGACCTCCATTGGAGCATCGTAGTAGGGGCTCGCGTCGCTGAGCAAATCTCCGCCGGCATTTCCTCCGCTCTGCAGTTGGACTTTGCTTGGGAGGCGGTCGGCTGTGTGGGGGCTGACGGCCTCTCTGGGGCGGGTGATGTGTTTGCAGCGCGGGCGCCAGGTGTGTTGGTTGTGGGGGGAACAACTACACAGTTTACGAAGATCGTGCCCCAGGCTGGTATCCTTTTTTTCACTGCTCTAGCGGCGTGGAGAGGGTTCTGGTTTGATGCCCACGTTAACATAAGCTTCTCATCGAGAGCTTTGTTTACTGGGACCGTGCTCCGAATCTGCGGTTCAATTCCCCGGGTCTCTGGACAAACGGATCCCCTCTGTCACCGTGTGGGCCCCGCTTTCAAAATGAAAATCACCCGGCGCGAGGGAGGTGAGCTTGGTGTTTCGTTATGAGAATATCTCCACGCTTAAGTCGGCTGCAGCCCGCGAGGGACGTGTTGCCGACACCGCTGTGGTAAACATCGTTCTATAGTGGGATGTGTTGCCTTCTTTTTCTCTTCTCTCTTCAGATGAGAAGAGGGACAGACAGCGGCTGTCTGAAGTGTTGGCCTATATTGCTTCTCATGTTGTACTATTGTTCAGTGGTAGCCGTTTAGCTTGCTTCTTACCTGGGTTGAGCTACCTGTTAGCCAGTTAGCTGTTTAGCTACGACGTTAGCTCCGTACGTTCGCTCGGCTGGGAACGTTAGCCTGATGCTATCAGTTAGCCTAGAGTTAGCTGTTAGCTTGTGCTACAACCGTTGAACATTAGCCGTGAGAATAGCAGGCCCTAGCACTCTGACTACGACGTCATCTTTGACAGAAGATGTAGTCGGGCCTGCACCATGACCGGCTGCTGGGGGGGGGGGGGGCGTCTCACCGGAGCCTCGCGCCGGCCATAGCTTCTTTTGCCCCGAGAGGCGAGAGGCCTTTTTGTCAACGTGGAGACCAGCCTGTTGCGGCCTTTCATCCTGCCTTCATTGGTGCAGGTAAGGGTCCATTGGACATTACCCCACTCTTCCTCCCTCCCCCCCCTGAATGTTTTGTTAATAACGATGTTTTTTTCCAAAACGTATGTTGCTTCACTACATTTGGAGATATGACATGTGCTGTGTGTGAATTGTCTTGGTCGCTCGTATAGCTTGGGTACCGCTGGCCAAAGCTTGTGCTTTTCTCTCGACTTGGAAACAGCGTTGTTTTTTACGTGAGTAAAAATGAACTGGGTTTTTTGTTGTATAATGAGAAGTTGTGTGTGTTCATGTAACGTTAGACAACGTGGCTGAGCCCACAACTGGCTGAGTTACCCTACAATGCTGTGCATAGTGGCATGTGATCGAGGGATGAGTCCCTCTCTCAGCTTGTGATGACAATAAACAGGTGGCAAGTTTTTTTCACACATGAACAGGGCTGTACCTGTTCAGACAAGGTCTTCGGCTGTGCTGGCGTGCATGATGTAGAGCTTACTCTACACATTGGCGTCGTATCAGGGGTAAGGTGGTGAGGGCCGGGTTTCCCCGGTTTTCCCCTGGGCCCCCCCTCCCCTCAAACATGATTTTGTTTACAATATGTGTGTTGTTTCACTATGTTTTTGGGGATACGGTGTAACCCCTCAGCTTCTGCTGGGGTTGTGCTCTTGCTTAGAGAGGCAATATTTTTTCTGAAAATTGTTTGGTTGCTGTCATGTGGACTTAGCAAGGCCTGTGGCCAGTACTTAATCGAGGACTTGTGTCTTCTCTCGTTATGAAAAACGGCGTTCCTCTTACGGTGGTGAGAGTGTACTTTCGCCCTTTTTTGTTGTGATGGAGGGTTGTGTGTGTCGTTAAGATCCACAACTGGGTTAGGTGTTGGCCTACAGAAGTTACATGTGTAAGCTCTTGTACCAGGGCCCTTGGCCCTCTCTTGGTGTGTGTTTTTTCTTCCTTTAGGAAAAGTTGTAAAAATTCAGGTGGCAGGTTCGCACATGAGCCTATGTGAAGCTGTTCCCTTGACAGGTATACATGCGCTTCATGTAGCACGCTATGACTGGTGTCATGGTTCTGCTTTGTCATTACATCGTATCAGGGGTGAGGGGTCATGAGGGGGTGAACTGATAAACCCTCCCTCCCCTTTTTCTGATTGGTCAGGGGGTTGGACCTCCTGTCCTTCGGGCTTCCTGTCACGTTGCTGGGTCAGCGCGTCACAGGGTAGGGGGGAGATTTCCTGGTCCCACGCCATATTTGGGCGGTGGGTCACGGAATTCCCCCCGCCATAGAGTACGTCACTGGGCGTGTTTCTATTGGTTGTGAAATTTCCGTGAGTTCTTTTCAGGCTCCATGTTGTGGACCTCTGTTATTGTCAAGCGTGAGAACTTAAAAAGAAGTTCTGCTCTGTTGTATGTGTCTTGAGCTTGGTAGGTGATGCAATGCAGTAGAGACAATTTGTTCTTCTGCTCTGCTCCCTACTAGTAGTGTGTATTGGGTCAGAGCCTCCTCCTCAGGGAGTTTCAGAGCCTCCTCTGTGAGTTTCAGAACCTCCCTCTCAGTGAGGGAGCCTCCTCAAGAGTCTTAGTCCAATTGTTCACGTAGCTCAATGTTGCATATATATTCTCAATTATTACTCACGTGGGAAGTCTCTCTCTGGGGGTTCTGTTAACAGAATTCGGCTATAGGGCGATAATAATGTGGTCAAGAGGCATGGTTTCTATCTTGAGCCTTAACTGGTGTGGTTTATTATTCACATGGCAGAGCAGTAACACTACAGGTCTTCTCTCACTGAGAGACTGGGGGAAAGAGAAAGAAGTGGGAGGAGACACCACTATTTATACTCGCCACCTGGCGGTGTTCCTGAGTGTCTCCGCCTAGAGCGCCCTCTAGTGGAAACAGTTATATATGCAGTTAGACAGTTAGACAGTTACTAACAATCCTACACAGAACCTCTGCCTTCAACACTCCCACTTAGTTTTAGCATACTGGATAACTTCTTGGAAAAACATTTTACAAAGGAAATCATATAATCCAAAAACATCAACAGGGTATGACAGTCAATACTTTCACATTAAACATGACCCTTGCAAATCCCTTCAATTTTAATTTGGAACAGGTTTCCTCATAGTGTCTGCTACTCTGTCGTCCGTTGGACAGTAAACCGGTGTCATCCTTTCTTCTCTGATGACAGATCTGATGAGATGATATTTTCTATATTGGCATGTTTACATCTATGTTGACACACTGGGTTCCTAGCAATCACAATGGTTCCCTGGTTGCCCTCATAAACAACAGTGTCCATCATTTTTAACTGATGTTGACAAAATGCCCCTCATCTTCAAAAACCACCTTATCTGGTATAGAGAGTACATTCCAATTACCTATTACATATTAAACAATATACTCGTAATTTTATCTCCATCACTTCTAACAGTTGTTCTGGATAAACACACTCATGTATGGTCAGAGATAGAGCCGTATATTCGGCTTCACTAGTTGATAGTACCATTGTGGGCTGCTTCTTTGTTTTCCCACGAAACCAGTGAGCTGTCTGTATTCTGTACCTTTAAGGTAACAAAAAAAAACATGTTTGACTGTAATCCAAATGCTCCTCTATGGGGTCAGCCAAATGCTGTGACAATCCACTCTCTACAAACCATTGGTCAGGGCGGGTACACATTGTTAAATAAATGAGGCTACCCACAGCATCTCTGTACATTTTTCAGTTTCTGAGCATCCTACTGATAGTCTAGTCTTTGATCACATGGTGTTTCCCTTGATCTACATTCTTACATGTCTAAACGTTTCAGGGTCTTTCCCACATAGTTACATCATTGAGAACATGGTAAGTCATCCACCTCTGTACTTAAACATGGAATTAAATAGGGATGCTCGATATTGGCTTTTTTACCGATACCGATATACCGATATTGTCCAACTCTTAATTTCCGATACCGATATCAACCGATATCAACCGATACCGATATATGTAGGGTTTCCCCCCCCAAAAAATGGAATCATTTCAGGTAATTAACATTACATATCTCTTGTTGTGGAATTAACACAACATTATGCATACTTTTGACAATAAATAAAATCAGAATTTGTTCTTACTTGCTTGCCTGGGTAAATAAAGGTTATAGAAATGTAAAAAAAAAAAAATTTATTGAAAACCGATACCGATATTTTCCGATATCACATTTTAATGCCGATATCGGCCGATAATATCGGTAGGCCGATAATATCGGACATCCCTAGAATTAAACAATCACCCACCTCTGTACTTAAACCTGGGATTAAACATAGGATCCATTTCAGTATTTAGACATGGATTCTAATCAGGTATTTAAACCTGGATTCTACTCCTCCCGTATATAAACCTAGAGTATCCTCCTCCTGCCTTTAAGCAGTGTAGCCACCCTCCTTCATTATCTAAGCATTGGAGTACCCTCCTTCAGCCTTTAAGCAATTTGCTACGAACCACACTTTGTATTTGTCGTGGCCGTCAATACCCCCCTGGATTGAATACACCAATTTCCCTCCCACTGTCTGTCTGCCCTCTTGTAACTTGGTTGAATACACCCATTTCCCTCCCACTGTCTGTCGGCCCTCTTTGGGGGACAATGTGACCTTTTTAAAGGTTTGGGTTACCCCACTGACTACCCTGTAGTAGTAATCAACGGGGGTAGGTGTACTGTCCTCCTCGTCACTCCCTTTCCGGGCACAGTCTGTCAGATACTTTGGGGGTTTGTGTTCCCTTGAGGGATACCTCCCACTGCTTGGGGCACTTGACGTCACCCTCGGGTGCTCCTCGTCATCGCCCTCTGGGGGTTGCTGACTGTCTGCCTGCACGACCGTACTAAGTACACTGGGTTGATGTGTCTCTGTTTCTACACACCTTACTCTGGAGTCCAGCTCTGGCTTCTCTGTCTGTGTCTCGCTCTCACCTGTTGCCTTCGTGACAAACTCGACTAGCATGTGTTTCTGCACTCTCCCGTTACCGGGATGATAAACTAGGAAAGCGGGGCTTCCCTTGTCGTGTCCTACGAAAAATCCTTTTACCCCTCTGGACTTGGGCTTTCCCCTGTCCTGCAGGTACGCATAACACACTGATCCAAATCGGTGCATTCTGGCTAGATTACACTTCTTTCCTGTCAGTGCTGTATACGGGGTGGTGCCCGAGTGCTTATTAAAGCACCTGTTTCTGGTGTAAGCGGCTTCTTGCACTGCATAATGCCATAGGCTCTTAGGTAAGTTACTATCTGCTAGCTTACTACTAGCCATTTCGAAAAGGTTATGCCATTCCCTCTCTGCCACCCCGTTCTGGTGTGGGGGATATGGACTTGACGTCTCGTGTCTTATCTTATACCTTCTCAACAGTGATTGGAACTCTCTGTTTGTGAACTCGGTTTCGTTGTCAGACCTCAAGCATCCTATATTACCCTAAGGGGCTATGTCTGCCAGGAATCTCTCCGTGGCCTGGGGCGTGTCACTCTTTGCTTTGAGAAAGTAAACAAACACTGCCCCTGTGCACACATCTGTAAAAGACAGTACATATCCAAAGCCTCCTATGGAACTCGTTGCTTACTGGGCCGGCTAGGTCCGTGTCAACTAATGCAAGTGGTACCCTTACTCTGTCTGTGGGATTTCTGTATCTCGGTTGAGTAAACTTCCCCGTTTTGCACTCTGACATTTTTTTGTCAGGTCTACGCTTTTCTCCTTCAATGTGCATGCCTTCTGACACTACTTGCAGTTTCAGTAAATCCTCGTAATTACAATAACCCATAAGTTCGTGCCATGTCTGAATATCGTGACTGGCCGTCACGCTACACATCATTATTATCATTACACTGGTCGTTGTCATTACACTCCGTTTGCAGATAATATACTCTCTGGTACATCTTTATGTCAAACCGTGTACCGTCAGGTTCTACAAGAACATTTTTAACTTTAACGAAGAATACCTTGGCACCGCTTGCAGTAGCAGCTATTACAGAGAATAGTCCTTGTGGGAACGATGGTACGTAGAGAGCGTTCTTTAACGTCACCGTACACCGGCGCCCCTTACTGTCCGTGAGGCATACCTGTGCGTCTCCTCTCTCTTGCGCCAATCCGGGTGGAAAGTGTCGTCAAAGTTTTTGAACCGACTCCTGTCGTTGATGACATTGGACGACGCACCTGTGTCCACGATCAGTCCCCTTCTCTGGGCTCGCTGCAGCTGGGCCGGTCCGGCGGTGCACGCCGTCCGCGCCCCGAAAGCGCAGTCTTCTTGTCCCGTTATTCTCCGGGCGTCGTCTCGATCCGTCTCACGTCGACCGTCGCCGCCATCGTGTCCGCTGTCGTCATCCTGTCCACAGCCGTCTTCTTGTCCGTAGCCGGCATCTTGTCCGTAGCCGCCATTTTGTCCGTGGCCTCTGTCTCGTCCTTGGCCGCCGTCTCGTCCATGGCCGTCATCTTGCCCATGCACGTATCGCGCGCTCTGGTCGTGTTTCTTCATGCACAGTCTTTGTGCAGTCGCTTCCCCGATGGCCTTTCTCTCCGCATCGCCAACACGCCAGTTCCGTCGTGGTACTGGTCCTCTCCCTTTAGCACCCTCTCTCCCGCCTCCGCGGCGGCTGGGTGGGTATCTTCTGAGGCCTCGAAGATCCTTAACTTATCCTTGAACTGTCCCAGCATCATGTCTGTTTTGTACAGCTCCGGTAGTCCTCTCATCTTCATCGCCATCATTAGCCCATCGCTTGGTGCTTCTCCGGCAATCCTCAATGGCGTTGTGATCTGCTCTGCTCTGTTGACGTATTCGGTCACAGTCTCGGTGGGCCCCTTTCTCAGGGCCGTTAGTGCTATGTAGAGGGCCACGACTCTGGGTCTTCCTTGCCCGATGTAATGTTCTCTCAGCACCTCCAGGCTTTCTCTGCCTTTGTCTTTAGTGTTGCGGAATATCAGCCCCAGGCTGGTGTCGTCGAGCAGCGGCGCTAACTCACAGTACGCGTCTTCGTTATGCTGGTCGTCCAGGGCTTGCTCTTCCTCCATCAGTTCTCCCGTGGGGGCTGCCAGGATCGTCTCCTTCAGTCCCGCACCGTGCATGCAGCATAGCATGCGCTCTTCCCAGAGCTCATAGTCCTCTGCTTTTCCATTGAATGATGGCCATTTGCCCCTTCCCTTGTTTTCCATCCTCTTCATTGGTGGTATGCTTAGCTTTAGCTCTTGTTGGCCTAGCGTCTAGCCACTCGGTGCTCCCGGCGCTAACCTAGCCTATACTTTAGCTAAGCTTGCTACAGTACCCTTATTATTTCGCCCCGGCGTTATCTGGGCCCATAACCTGTTAACAGAATTAGGCTATAGGGCGACAATAATGTGGTCAAGAGGCATGGTTTCTATCTTGAGCCTTAACTGGCATGGTTTATTATTCACATGGCAGAGCAGTAACACTACAGGTCTTCTCTCACTGAGAGACTGGGGGAAAGAGAAAGAAGTCGGAGGAGACACCACTATTTATACTCGCCACCTGGCGGTGTCTCCGCCTAGAGCGCCCTCTAGTGGAAACAGTTATATATACAGTTAGACAGTTACTAGTGTAAACAGTTATATATGCAGTTAGACAGTTACTAACAATCCTACACAGAACCTCTGCCTTCAACAGGTGCCCTGTCTCCTCTCTTTTATAGGGCAGGGTTGACAGGGGTGTTTTTCCCTCGGCCGCGTCATATGGGACCCATGTCCGTGTTTTTTGGCGCCTTCTTGCCGCTCTCCCAGGCGGCTTGGAGGAACGATATCTGGGTTCTTGTTAGAATTACCATTGATATGTTTTGGGTCTCGACGTATACATAGTCCTGGCCCTGGGTGCTTCTAATAGGAACCACGCATGGGCTTGCGTGCCTTGGTTGCTCATCATTGAAACTGCGTTTTTATGGGGCAACTGGGATGGAGTTTGTCTCTTCCGAGCGCCAGTGTACTAGGCTTGTCTCACCTAATTCTCGTTCATCTCTGGGGGATGATAGCGGAATAGATCAAAGCATTGGTAGAGGGGTCTCACGCCCTTGGGGTGGGCCACCGGGCGCGGTGCTTTGTTTTCTGGCCGTCTTGGTGCCGCCCTCTGTGATGTTTTAAATCAACACGCGTACCTACCCCCCTCCTGGGACTGGGGATGGCGGCGTGATTAGGACACAGGACTGGTTCTGGTCGCGCCGGACCAGGTCAGTTAACCCGTTGTCCGCCGGGGCGCAGATCTGCTGTTCTGGTACCCTGAGGGACTTGTGCTTTTTCGGGGGGAAAATGCCGGGTCGGCCCGGGCGTTGCAGGGTTTGATGTTATGGAGGTGTTCCTGGTTATGTTACGGCGTGTTATCCCTCACTGTTGCTTGGTCCATATTGTGTTGTACCTTGCGCTGTGCTAAAGGAGCCTGGTCCTTCTCCATTCTTTTTTCGCCCCTCTCTTCTCCTGCTTGGCGGGGCTGGGAGGGAGCTGTCGAGGTGGTTCTTGTACCCCTCTGGCATCCCTGTGTACGTCCCGGTCCGCCGGGCCCAGGTCCGAACTTGTTCTCGTCGACCTGTTGGCCTGGGTTAACCCCTTCTTGAAAACTGAAACACTTGTACTGCTGTATAACCAGTGTATACCCGCAGTTGTGTTTTGGAGTTTTGGAGTTTTTTCTTGGGGGGTTATAGGAACAATCGCCTCATGTTAGAACCAAGGTGGTGGTTGGTTTCCAGGTGTGTTGGTAGCGGAGTCGACTCTCGGGGTAGGCCGGGCTTGGCCCCGTCTGCCTGTGAGTGTGCCCCCGCACCTTTTCATGACGTCTGCCAATCATGTCAGCCTTCTCTGCCTCGGAGGCTGCGACATGGTGCACAGCATACCGTACGCCCCTTCCGCCGGGGTGCTGTTTTCAGCAGACCCCTTTGGTGCTTGTCTAGTCCGCAGTGCTCCAGGCTCAGGTCGAGTGGCTTGTTGCCTGGATTGAGGGATCGACCTCTTTTGGGGGTTGTCTCCCCGGTGCGCTGCCTGGTCCCGCTGTGGGTGTAGTCTCTTGAGTGCTTCAGGGCGGCGTGCTGTAGGGGGGAAGGGCCTGCTCTTGGATGGGCCCTGTCCGAATACGCTGGCAATGTGGGGGGTGGTGTCACTAGTGACCGCCTGGTGGGGTCTCGATGCTGCGGCGTCGTTGGCCTCACCAGGCCCCATTTTCCGGGGGGTCCAGTCCCTTCCTGGGGCTGGGTCCTCCTTCGCGCTCCGCTGCTACGGCCTTGCCACGGGGTTGGGTTTTTGCCCTTGACCCCGTGATAATAGGGGTTGTAAAAGTTTTTTTTATTTCTTCCCGTTCGTTCCCTAGTGGCATGTGGGTTGCGCGTTTGTGTAGTCGTGGGTTCTTCTGTGGGAAGGTAAGTCCCACGGTCTGCTCACCCTGTGCATTTGAGTTGCTAAACCCCTCTTCACACAGTCGGATCCGTTTCCCTCCCGTCCTCCACTAGGGGGGTCCGGGGGCTCGGGTCCTCCCCGGTTCTGATGGTTGTGGGGGGCCTCAGCGGGTACATTTGTCGAGCTTCCGCTATATAACCGTACGTTATAGTATCGTATAGCTGCCGCTTTGCGCCTACTGGAATACAGGAGCTGAGCAGCAGCTATACGATACTATAACGTACGGTTATATCTATAACCATAGTTATATGAGTATAGCGACGCTCTGCACCGGACTCACTGAGGACCCCGTGGTCTTCGTCTTGGTGGTGAAAGACTTGGGAAGGAGCTGTTAGTATGGCCACACCCCTGCTTATGTCTCCTGCTTATGTAGAGGAGCAGATGGGGGTGTGGCCAGGCCAATAGGTGTGTAAAGGTGCATGTGGAGATTTATTCAGTCCATAGACTGATATAGGGATATATTCCAGTAGGCGCAGAGCGTCGCTATACTCATATAACTATGGTTATAGATATAACCGTACGTTTTTGTGTACCGTTACACCCCTAATAGATAGTGTTATTCATATTTATTATATTATAAAACATGTATGCATTGAAATGTCTGTAAGTCTCGATGACATTGAAAATGAGGATGACCTCAATTGTCCTTTCGAGAATAAATATAGGTTTGAATTTAATTTAATTGAAATATATCACATATAGTACTAAACTATATAATATATATATAACTGCATAGCACTAAAGCCTACTGTGATGGCTCTTGCATTCATTTCACCACTAGTGTGAGTCTAATTACTGCTGCACATGAAGCAACTACAACCCATAGTAAGATATTTTACTGATGTAACTTGCACGTTGCACCATTGGATTTAGCAAAAACGACCATGGGGTCCGTCTGGACTTGTAGTCGGCGTTTTAATCTCACTCTGAGCCCTTACATTCTCAGAGACAACCGGCTGATTTATGGATAAGGCTACGTACACGTTTCTCAAGGAAACCATGCACAACTATAATATACAACTTTTTGTCAAGTTTCGTCAGTCAGCAAGTATATCACAATAAGATCACGGCTACAAAGACCAGTCATACAAAAGGTTTCAGGTCAACTTCTTCATGTAGTCCAGCATGTTTCTCTCTTTATCTCCACTAGACAGAGACCCGACATATTGTTTCTGCATATTTTAAACTGTTTCAAGACCTAGTTGCACTATCGATACATAGAGACACACACTGCCCATTATCTCACACTCATGCACACACGCACACACACACACGCACACACGCACATGCACACACACACGCACACACACACACACACCACACACCACTACCCAGTATTCTGTAGTTGTTAGTCTCCTGAGTGACAGTGAGGCCAGCCATATGGCCCAGTTGTACATGACTTTGTTTCCTGGTGCGAAGAGGCATTTCGACACAACTAAATGTCACAAAGACTAAAGACATGTGCATTGATTTCAGACGATCTCCACTATAGCTCCTCAGAGTATAGTGTCATTAATGGCCAGATGGTGGATTTGGTGACCACTTGTAAATATCTCGGTTTCATTATTGACAGTCGTCTGAAACTTTATTTTAAGAAAGGTCAGCAGCGCCTCTTCTGTCTAAGGACGCTCGCCACATGTCAGGTGGATAAGTCCTTGATGATCTTATAGGGCCTTCATAGAGTCTGTTGTTTCCTTTGCTGCCATTTGTTGGTATGGAAACCTTGGCATTAAACAAAAGAATGCCCTTAACGGGGTTGTGAGGAGGGGGGCTAGCAAGATTGTAGGGGTACAATTCAGCTGTCTGGGTCTGGTCATATATATGACGAGCAGGTGCTCAGGAAGGCGTCGTCGATTAGAGCGGACAGCTCTCACCCTCTAAATCTGGGAGTATCAATTATTGCCTTCCGGCCAACGTTTGGAGACCCCTGCAGCTAAGAACAATAGATACAAATTCTAATTTATACCTACCTCCATTCGTGCCATCAATGGAGGAGACAGGAGAGGGCGGCTTTGAGGTGGGTGGGTGGGGGGATGGTTGTGGTTGCTTGTTTGACTGTTGTCATGATCTGATCCTGCGACCATGTACTGTACATGTCTGTCTGTGTTCTTCTTGTTATGTATGTTTGCTGTATTTTTTTGGAGCTCCTATTTATCTGCTGTAACGTGAATTGCCCAGTCTGGGACATACTAATAAACTTGACCTTGACCTTGACCTTGACCTTGACCTTGACACACACACACACACACACACACACACACACACACACACACACACACACACACACACACACACACACACACACACACACACACACACACACACACACACACACACACACACACACACACACACACACACACACACACACACACACACACACACACACACACACACACACACACACACACACACACACACACATACATACACCACTGGCAGTGGCGGACTGGGACACAAATTCAGCCCGGGACATTCAGACGCACCAGCCCACACACCGGCCCACGCACCGGCCCCGAAACCGGCCCACACAACGGGCGTTATGAAACACTTGTCCAGTATTAAACAACCCAAGGCTGTGGCTAAGGAGTCAACATCAGGGAGACCAAATCTACACACCGCCCCTAGATGTGCACTCATGCACAGTGCACACACACACACACAGACACACACATACATATACCGTTACTTCCCGTCATTGGCATATGTTTTTTTTTTTACTAACATCTTAGTGCCTCATTAGCCTAGGGATTAAGGATACATGAAGTATTAACTACACCATAATAATATTGAGGTTTTGATCCATAGAAAGTAGGGATGTCCGATATTATCGGCCTACCGATATTATCGGCCGATATCGGCATTAAAATGTGATATCGAAAAATATCGGTATCGGTTTTAAAGAAATAATATTTTATTTACATTTCTATAACCTTTATTTACCCAGGCAAGCAAGTAAGAACCAATTCTGATTTTATTTATTGTCAAAAGTATGCATAATGTTGTGTTAATTCCACAACAAGAGATATGTAATGTTAATTACCTGAAATTATTCCATTTCTTGGGGCGGGAAACCCTGCATATATCGGTATCGGTTGATATCGGTATCGGAAATTAAGAGTTGGACAATATCGGTATATCGGTATCGGTAAAAAAGCCAATATCGAGCATCCCTAATAGAAAGGTCTGTGCTACACAATTTCAGTTAGATTGGATTTATTGTCCTTTAATTTGGCACTCATGACATTAGTTGCTTGCCGTTTAATCAACATTGAAAGACCCCCCACTTCCTCCCAGACACCCATTCCAAGAGCCTGTTTCTCTCTCTCTCTCTCTCTCTCTCTCTCTCTCTCTCTCTCTCTCTCTCTCTCTCTCTCTCTCTCTCTCTCTCTCTCTCTCTCTCTCTCTCTCTCTCTCTCTCTCTCTATGTATGTGTCTCTCTGTGTGTGTGTGTCTCTCTCTCTCTGTCTCTCCCTCTCTCTGTGTGTCTCTCACTCTGTGTCTCTCTCTCTCTGGCTCTCTCTCTGTGTGTCTGTCTGTCTGTCTGTCTGTCTGTCTGGACTGGGCTCTCTCTCTCCCCTCAGGGTCAGCTGTGCTGGACTGGGCGCTCTCTCTCCCCTCAGGGTCAGCTGTGCTGGATTGGGCGCTCTCTCTTTCCTCAGAGTCAACTGCATAAGAAGAACATCAGCAATCAATAATAATGGCTTGAATTCATACAGCGTTTTTCAGCCTTTTGAAAACACCCAAAGTAGTAGTAGTAGTAGTAGTAGTAGTAGTAGTTTATTCAGTCATCATCTCACACAATACAATATACCCCATCATTTAACAATATTTGCTTTTACAGTGACTGAAAAGGTACAGACTGAAGCATAATGCTTATATATGCCTGTCCTATATTCTTAACAAAAATTTAAAAAATTGGCGGCTACGTGGCGTAGTGGGCAAGGCGCTCGCCACACATACTGGAGACGCTGGGCTCGCCTGTTCGAGCCCAGCCCTCCACATTGCTTTCAGTTTAGCTGGTCGTTCATACTAATACACATTGGCCGTATTAGGGGGTGGGAAACTGATGGGTGGGGATTGGGCGTTGTGGACAGCGACTCCTACAGGTCGGTTGGTGTGCCTGCGCAGTAGAATCAGGAAGTGTCGGGGGCAGCGTGAGCCTCCCACGCGTTACTCCTCGCCACTGAGAGATCGAGCTGCGCAGGTGAAAAGATGCGACTGCTGTTACTTCAAGTACCGGAGGGGACTTGTGCTATGTATGACTTAGTCCACATTGCAGCCGGCTTGTGGGAGGCAAGAAACAGCGTTCGTGACAGGGGAGGGTTGAATTGGATGATACGAAATTGGGATGGGAGAAAATGTAGAAAATGGGAGAAAAAGTGGATAAAAAAAAACAAAAATTAAAAAAATTAAGACTCCAAAACAGTATTCTAAAAGAAAATAGCAAAAGAAAACAGTATTATTCACCCCTGTAGTTTTCAAAAATAGCTTTACAAATTTTTCTTAAAAACCAAAAGCGAATTACTCATTCTTAACTGTATATCAGCATTGTTCCACAAAGCGCTTCACATAAACCATCAAGCATTCACACTCACACAGTCATACACTACTGGTGGTTGTGAGCAGCATCAGCAAACACAGCTGCCCTGTGGCAGACTGACGGAATCATGTCTGCTAATCAGCGCCAACCACCATCAACAACCTTCATAAATACATTCAACATTAATGGAATAGGCTAACTACCAACTTAGCTGTAGCAGTTAGCTGTTATATGCAATCACATATGTTTAACTACGGGGTAGTAGTTGACCTAGTTGTTAGCTTAAGCTAGTTAGCTGTGGTTATTTACAAACATGTAGATGAGACTAATCATATACAGATCGAGAACATGGCTAACAGTTGGGAATTCTAAGGTACATCTTATTTAAGCATGTAAAATGGCAACTAATCAATTCAATCAATTAGATTACCAATATTATATCAACATGAAAATTTGGAAGGGAACATAATAGTATTTTATTTTAGTATAACTATTATAATATTAGTAGCCGATTAATTTGCAGCCCGTCCTAGGTTCTGATTGGCTCTCTAGGTAAGCACTTTAGCTTCTGATGCTGTGGTGGGCACTAGTCCTAACATTGCTAACTAAACTTTTAGTCAGAGAAAAAACATCACGAGTCACAACTATTTACGTCCACGTGCTGTAAGGAATCAGGAATACGGAAAGCACATTGTCTTGTAATAGAATGACTGAAATCACTGCAAGAGCTAGTATAGGCTAGCTAGCCCTCATGAACCGGCAGACACCAACAGTAGAATATGCACTAGGCTACTGCATGTACCTGTCATGTTACTGTTGGTTCCTTCCACTTGAACTTCATCATCATTAGCAGCAGCAGCGGGTAAACATGTCTGTAATTTTAGAACATTGTTCTGCGTCTTTTACTAGCAATTCTAGTTTTTTAATTCTAGCTTTTTCAGCTCCACCCTTTCTTTTTTTGCATTCTCCATTTCTGCGCTTCTAGGCCTACTCGCGGTTGGGAGGAAACGTGAATCTCATTCACTGATGTCTCATGTCTCATTCAAGACTGGCTAACAAAAGCATGTCTTTCACTTAACACCAAGAAAACAGTGTGTATGATGTTCACAAAGTCACCAGTAGAGGTCACTCACTCTAATGTGTTTCTGGGAGAGGCGGAGCTGGACATTGTACATTAATTCAAGTATCTTGGGGTCACATTGGACTCTACATTGACCTTCAAAAAGTCATGTGAAGAAAGTGACAAACAGTCAAGTTTAACATCGAAAACTTCAGGCAGATCAGGCCCTGCCTGCCAGTTAATGCTGCAAGGATGTTTCTGCATTCAATGATTTTATCACACATCGAGTAGGCCTACTGTTTTATCAACTGGTCTCTTTTATATGTCACTACTCTTACACCAATATAATTACTCTACAAAAAAGCCATAAAAGTATTTGATAGGAAACCAATTTCATTTCATCACTGTAATGTTTTAGAAAAACATAACATGCTAAGTTTCGAGAATTTCCAAGTTTTCAAATATACTTGCTTCATGTACAAGGTTCTGCATGGACTTGCCCCTCCCCCATTGAATGAGTTCATCCAACAGAAAGCAGACACTGGCATTACCACCAGGGCCATCAGTAGAGGGGACTGTAAGGTGCCTTTTCGGTATACTACCATTGCAAAAACTGTGTTCTCTGTTAAAAGTGGTAACTACTGGAATAGCCTGCCAGTTGTGATTAGAGAGTGCCCTACATACTCCATGTTTAAGACCCATCTTAAACTGCATCTTAAGGCAAACCAGAACTATGATCATTTTTAATCTGATTTAGTTTATGCAACTTGTTTATTGTTTTATTGCCGGCCCACACACTGGCCCACACACCGGCCCACATATGGCCCACACACTGGCCCACACACTACACCGGCCCACACACTACACCGGCCCACACACCGGCCCACATTAGTGGCCCACACACTGGCCCACACACTGGCCCACACACCGGCCCACACACTGGC
Organism: Notolepis coatsorum; assembly: GCF_963971535.1. Lineage (NCBI taxonomy): Eukaryota > Metazoa > Chordata > Actinopteri > Aulopiformes > Paralepididae > Notolepis > Notolepis coatsorum. The sequence continues at coordinate 97,222,546 of NC_140176.1, read as the reverse complement.
CCATATACTGGCCCACACACCGGCCCACACACCGGCCCACATACTGGCCCACACACCGGCCCACACACTGGCCCACATTAGTGGCCCACACACCGACTCACACACTGGCCCACACACCGGCCCACAGACTGGCCCACATACTGGCCCACACACCGGCCCACACACCGGCCCACATACTGGCCCACACACCGGCCCACACACTGGCCCACACACTGGCCCACATTAGTGGCCCACACACCGACTCACACACTGGCCCACACACCGGCCCACACACTGGCCCACATTAGTGGCCCACACACCGACTCACACACTGGCCCACACTCTGGCCCACACACTGGCCCACACATCGGCCCACATTAGTGGCCCACACACTGGCAAAAAAAAAAAAGTAAAAAAAAAAAAAAAAAAAGTAAAAAAAAAAAAAAAAAAAGGATAATTGTTTTTTTTTTTTTTTTTTTTGGACCAGCCCACTTTGGTCCCGGCCCATCGGGATTCGTCCCGAACGTCCCGATGGCCAGTCCGCCACTGACCACTGGTATCACACACACACACACACACACACACACACACACACGTGCGCCCGCGCGCGCGCACACACACACACTATATATACCATTTCTTTTTTAATATATATTTTAATATAATCTAATGTTGAACCACAAAAGACCCCCAGGTTTCTGCAGGCCTCAGTTATATACGGAAATAACATTTAAAGCAATGTCCTTAATGAATGATATGAAATATTGTGAAAAGACCCAATGTCCGCATTCTTGGAACCCAGCTGAACCCCCAACAGAATCACAGCATCTGGGGGTCTGTGGCCTAATATGTATTTATTTGGGGGTCCAATACATGTATATTAAACAGTTTGGGAACCCCTGGACACTACAGTACTCTGTAGTCTGTCTGTTCCACCTTTTACCAACAGGGGGCAGAAGAACACAGAGGTGGGTCACTGGAGATAAAAAAAAAAAAGGATCAGGATACTTAACCCTTTCACTACCACACAAATGGTTAACCCTTTCAAACCCTTTCACTGCGACATTACAGACAGTTAACCCTTTCACCACCACACTACAGACGGTTAACCCTTTCACTGCCACATGACACATGGTTAACCCTTTCACTACCACACAACAGCAAGTTAACCCGTTCGTGACTACCACACTACAGACGGTAACCATGTGGTAGTGAAAGGGTTCATGTCCACTGCATATTCTACTGAAAACTAAAATGTTCAGGTATTCATACTTGAGTGTTTTCATTTTAGGGACCCTTATATGCCACTACATTACAAAACAAATTTTTGCTCCACTATAATGTGGAGCTGCACGTTCTAGTTACATTAAATTAAAACGTGTTATAATTGTAATAAACTGTAAGTCCTGCAATCAATTCATGGAAATGATGTACAGTAGGCCTACGTGCTAACTTTGAGCCAGACAAGTCATCAGGGCAACTATACTTGGACCACCAAACATTTTATAGCTTCCCCTGGAGAGGTTCATGCATCTATGAATGATTGAGTACATTATACATTCAATGTCAAATATATTCAAGGGCTTTAAATACGGAGTAAAATATCGACTGGATGACTTTTTTTTTTACTACGGACCAAATCAAGGATTTGTGTTTCACACTGGTTGTATCAGACAATATCGTTATACCTGGGGAGTACTTCAGTTAGTCGGGTAACTGTAGAAATGTTTTAAATAATAAGTGATGTGTAACTTTGTATGTTTTGAAAAAGTTCAACTCGTAGCTATATCAACTGATCAAATGAGGAATATAAAAGGTCACTTTAAGGAAAGAACCAATGTGGTTCTTGTATAGTATAGTTTAGATATAGTAAGTATAGCATAATGACAGAGTCAAAATTGTATATTGTATTGTAGTGTACATAGGACCCAGTGCCTTCTCAGGAATTTAGCATGTCTATTTTTATCATGCACATCTTATGTCTCTCTTATTACCAGTTTTTTTATGTCTATTTTATTATTAGTAGTATTGCACAATTGATGCGGGCATGACCACCCCACATTTAACTGTATGCCCTGGTATGTATGTGACAAATAAACCTCTTGAATCTTGAATCTTGAACTGATGCTCTCTGATTACGACTTGACAAGAATAATCATCAAATCTATGAACAGGTTTTTGATAGCCATTTTTAGAGTTATGTGACTGAGTCACTCTGCTTCCCACGCTTGCATGCTGATTTAGTGAGGTTTCAGTCACATGGATGTCAGTACTAAAAATATATATACCTTGTCTCCTTTACTATTTGCGATTGGCATAGAGCCACTAGCGGAGATGATTAGATTAAACCCTCAGATACAGGGAATAGATGACCAAAAAGGCATTACACACAAGATCTCGTTATTTGCTGATGACATTTTACTTTATATCAAAAATCCCTTAGAGTCAATTCCAAACATAATGATGGATTTAAGAAATGATGGCGAACTGTCGGGTTATAAGATAAATGAGACCAAATCAGACCAAAACAGAAGCCATGATGATAGTGGGAACATGGCCAACACATCTGAATAGTATAGCACCCTTCCACTGGGCTAGAGACGGATTCAGGTATTTAGGAATTATTCTGACCCCCAGCAGTAATCAGTTATCAAAACACTATGTTTGCCAAAGAACAAGGGTGGTCTTGGTCTGCCAAACCTAAGAAACTACTACTGGGCAGCTAAACTACGCATACTTGTGCATTGGATACAAAAGGACCTAGATTCCAGATGGGTACAGATTGAGCAAAACTCAATTCCAGAGACTCCTCTCAGATCCATAATATTCCTGGGGAAAGCATATTGGAAAAAAATTAAGATTGGTAACTAGGGATGCTCGATATTGGCTTTTTTACCGATACCGATATTCCGATATTGTCCAACTCTTAATTTCCGATACCGATATCAACCGATATCAACCGATACCGATATATGCAGGGTTTCCCTGTCCAAAAAACTGAATAATTTCAGGTAACTAATAATTTCACTGGATATATATATAACAAATATTGTTATTGTTTTTTTTTGTTTTTAAACCGATACCGATATTTTCCGATATCACATTTTACTGCCGATATCGGCCGATAATATCGGTCGGCCGATAATATCGGACATCCCTATTGGTAACAAATGGATTACAAATACATTAAAGGTGTGGGAAATGTAAGGAAAAAGGGGGGAGGTCCACGATCAATATCTAGGGCCATGCCAATAGCAGATAATACAGAGTTACGTCCAGCTATGGCTATGGGCGATGGGGGTTTTAAAAAGTGGGCAGACTTGGGCCTAGTTACTATCAATCAATTAATGGAAGGAGACTGTTTGAAATCGTTTGCACAGCTACAGCAATGTTTTGATCTGCCTTCGAAAGACATGTTTAGATACTTTCAAATAAGGCACTATGTAATGACTCACAGTGAGTGGGAAGCAATTAAGAGACCGCCAACAAACGTGGAGCGGTACTTTATTAACACAATAGAAAAAAACTTGATGGAAAGAAAGCAGATATCCAATATTTACAACATGTTACAACTAGATGATCCAGGAGATACCGCCTATATTAAAGAAAAATGGGAGTTGGAAGCTAATGTGATCATAGAAAATGAAGAATGGGAGGACAGCCATTCAAGCGATCATAAAATCACAAATAGCCCTATGTGGAAGGAGTTTAACTGGAAGGTCAAGGTCAGGTACTTTAGGACTGATCAAAGATCATACACATATTTTCTGGGACTATCCAAAAGTGCAGACATTTTGGGTGAATATCAAACATTTTATTAAAACCATTCTAGATCTTGACTTACCTCTGATTCCATCGTATTATATCTTGGGATGTATACCGAAAGACACATACTATGGGGATACGATTTTGAGAGTGTTACTGTTAACAGCAAGGACAATTATAACTATGGCATGGTTACAAAATCAACCACGACAGTCAAACAATGGACCAAGAGATTGAGACAGATGTATACAATGGAAGAAAGGACTGCACAATTGCAACTGAAAAAAAGATATATTTATGCAGCGATGGTCACTTGTAACCTTGTACCTGGATACACACTAACATGAGTCTGACCTCCCTCCCTCCCTCCCTCTTTTTTTTCTTTTTCTTTTTTGTTTGTTTTCGTTTCTTTTCCTATGTCCCTTAAAAAAAAAAAAATTAAACTTATAATTGTTCTGTGTTGTTTATGAGGCGTACTCGGTTTATACTGCTTATTTTGTTTATGCTGAATACTATGAAAACAAATTGAATAAGATGGAAGAGCTTGAAGGGCAAATGTCATTGACTATGTGAATCAAGTATATACTGCATGATCAATGCAACGTGATGTTCACTATGACACAAAATAAAAGAAAGTACATCGAAAACAGCAAAATTCGTATACACACACACACACACACAATGTAACGTTCCGCCTGTTACTGGACTGTTCTCCCCTCTACCTCTCCCCGCCCCTGTATGTGTGTTTCTCATATCCCTGTCCCTGTCCTCCCCCTTCTCTCTCTCATGCTCTCTCTCTTGCTCCCTATCTCTCCCATTCTCTCTCCCATGCTCTCTCTCTCTCTTGCTCCCTATCTCTCCCATTCTCTCTCCCATGCTCTCTCTCTTGCTCCCTATCTCTCCCCTTCTCTCTCTCTTGCCCCCTATCTCTCCCCTTCTCTCTCTCATGCTATCTCTCTTGCCCCTATCTCTCCCCTTCTCTCTCTCATGCTCTCTCTCTCTTGCTCCCTATCTCTCCCTTTCTCTCATGCTCTCTCTCTTGCTCCCTATCTCTCCCCTTCTCTCTCTCTTGCTCCCTATCTCTCCCCTTCTCTCTCTCATGCTCTCTCTCTCTTGCTCCCTATCTCTCCCCCTCTCTCTCTCATGCTCTCTCTCTCTTGCTCCCTATCTCTCCACTTCTCTCTCTTCACCTTCTTAGTGTTCCCCTTGTTAGTCTAGTGTTTTTCTTGTATTAGAGTTACTGTCTAGTCTTAGGGCGGGATCCACATCCACAAAGAATGGATTGCACGGTGCTAATGGCACCCTTACTTACAATTCATTATGAATTGCGCTGTGATTGATTGAATGAAAATTGTAACAGATTGCAGAATGGGTACAATACAGTACAGCTCAATACACACAATTGTTAAGGGGATGCAGACCAGAGAGAGACTTTCGTCTTGTTTACATCAGGGCAGAGTCGGCGCCAGAGCGAATTGACAAGGGGGGCACAGGTAATTGTGGGGGGGGCATAAAATATACGCTTCAGAAAAGGCATTTCCCGCAAACCAACACGCATTTCTTCAAAACATGAGCGCACTGCAGGCATAAGAGATAAGACAGTCTCTCTCTCTCTTTCTCTCTCGCACGTCACGTCACAAACACACTGGCGTCTTGCGCACACACAAAGTGAAAGATCACGTATATTTCGTTTTCGTATTATTAATACTGACAAGGGCCAAGGGGCAAGGCAGCTTAAATTAAACACTATGAAATAAGCCAGAGGCTGGGCTTCACATTCAACTTATTAATAATAATAATTGGGCCAAGGGGCAAGGCAGCTTAAATTAAACAGTATGAAATAAGCCCGAGGCTGGGCTTCACATTCAACTTATTAATAATAATAATTGGGCCAAGGGGCAAGGCAGCTTAAATTAAACACTATGAAATAAGCCCGAGGCTGGGCTTCACATTCAACTTATTAATAATAATAATTGGGCCAAGGGGCAAGGCAGCTTAAATTAAACAGTATGAAATAAGCCCGAGGCTGGGCTTCACATTCAACTTATTAATAATAATAATTGGGCCAAGGGGCAAGGCAGCTTAAATTAAACACTATGAAATAAGCCCGACCGAGGCTGGGCTTCACATTCAACTTATTAATAATAATTGGGCCAAGGGGCAAGGCAGCTTAAATTAAACAGTATGAAATAAGCCCGAGGCTGGGTTTCACATTCAACTTATTAATAATAATAATTGGGCCAAGGGGCAAGGCAGCTTAAATTAAACAGTATGAAATAAGCCCGACCGAGGCTGGGCTTCACATTCAAGTATTAGTAATAATAACAATATATGACTTACCGATTAAAAGAGTTGTAGGCGGCGAGTCGTGGCACTGAACCTCCTCAGGACGGTGTCCTTCCATTCCGTGGTACATTTTCGCGTGAGGTCCTTCTCAAACGCCAGCTGAACCAATTGGGCCTTTCGTCTGTGGAGCATTGTCCGTCTGTGATCCGAAAAAACGTTCCGTAGCGTTGAGAACGAGTTTTCGCACATTGCGGTGGAGGCGCCGAAAGTTAATGCGTGCTTGAACGCAATCAATACACTGGGCATTGCCACAAGAGTTTTGTGGTAGTGAGACAAAATGTACTTTGTGGTCCAGATCCCCTCCTCGATTGGCTGTGATTCCTTTTCAGTCTTGAAAAACTCTTTTGCTACTACAAACTCTGCCTCAATTATAGGTGATCGTGACAGGTCCATGATATGCTTCACAGCTGTAGCATCTAGAAATGTGTCACTTTTTGGATCGAGTGCAGCAAGTGCCCTAGCCAGTTGAGTGTTGCGTTCACTAAACCTTTGATCCATTTCTCCAACAACTGACTCTATAATGCTAATGTACATTCTCTTGAGTTCTGTTTTGCCGTCAGCATCCCTCTGGCCTGTTGTTCCCTCAACCACATACCCATCCATGTTCGTGTTTGTTGTGCGTTTTCTTTTAGGGGTTTCTGTTTGTCTCAGTGATGCACTGGTATCTGTGGTCATGTCCCACACCTTGTCAAACTCCTCATCACAACGTAGTTTTCGTACACATTCTTTTGAACTAGCCACAACACGCAGACCTGTCAACAAATCAGCATCCTCTCTTTGTAGCATTTGGTTTGCTGGGTCAAGCAGGGCAAGCACTCTGTGCACTACGTTTGCAGTGAATGCAAATCTGGGCTCAGTCATCTCTCGCAGCAGGCCCACAGCTTCCATTCGTAGCTCTGCGCCATGGGCCCGCACAGCGTCGATCTCAGTCAGAAGAGATGTGATGTTGTCAAATGATTTTAAAATGACAGACACGGTGGCAAGGTGCCCTGTCCACCTCTGTTCTAGAAGGCGTTTAAGACGCTCACCCTTGTAATGCACAGCAACTGTGGGCTTCTTGCAGAATTTGTACAACATGCTACACACATTAAAAAAGTCCACTACAGCTGGCTCGGCTGACATCGCATGTACTACGACCAAATGTAGCTGGTGGTTCAGGCAGTGTACGTATGGTATCTCGCGATCCAGTGTCTGTTGCATTAGCTTCTGCATGCCACCGTGCCTCCCTGACATCACTGAAGCCCCGTCATACACCTGGCTGAGAATCTTTGACGAGTCCAAACCAGCATTCTTTAGCTCAGCTAAGACTGTGTCTGTCAATGTCCGTGCATCACCTGCGTCAGCTGTCGCTATGGTTACCAGGCGCTCTGTCACTTCAAATGACTGGTCTACAAAACGAATGACAACAGATATATTTTCACATCCCGTGGGATCGCGTGTTCCGTCCACTTTCAATGTGAAATGCGAGTCGCCTACTTCTTCCACTATAGCCTCAGTCACCACACTGCTAAGTGTACTTATAAGTTCATTTTGCATGTCATGACAAGTGTATGTGGCGTTTCGAGGGATAGTTTTCACTATGTCAGCCAATTCTGGGTCCTTTTTAATTGTGTAGTCCAATAAGGACAGGAAAAGACCACTTCCCCCCTCAGACATGTCACCAAAAGCATCTAGCTTTCCACGTAAAGGCAACTGGTTTTCTACCAGAAACCCGACAACATCCACGAGAGCCGAGAAGTAGTACCTGTTCCTTCGTAGCTGCTCTGTGTTGACAAGTGTCGAAATCTCCTTGCCGGTATTGACACGTCTCACTCGCTCCTTCCACATTGTGTAGCTAGAGAGATGCTCCTTTGATGTTTCATGTTTATGAAATCCCCTGTCCCTCTCTGTGGCATTTTTCCAATTACGGTATCCAAGATTCACAAAACCATCCACTCTCCGATTGGTGCTACTGCCAATAGAACAAAAATTCCGGCAGCAGAAACAAAAGGCTGCGTCAGCATGTTCACTGTACTCGAGCCAGTCTCTGTTTTGGAACCACGTCGCTACAAATGACCGTTTCCTACCGCTAAACATGCTGGCAGGGTATGGTTGTAACACCATTTGTTTGGGATGCTCAGTCCCGAGATCATTTACCGTTACCGCCAACGGTTGTGGATCTGGTGGATGATCATCATCATGGCCTATAACCACCACGTTAGCTTCTGCTGTGCCTGTAACAGATGCAGCAGCAGCACCTCCAAGTGCAGCACCGGCGGGGGGGCCGCCTGGGCCTGGCGCTTCTTGGCAGACTTCTTCAACCACGTTAGATGTTGGAAGGCCTTCACCAGGAGGAGGCATTCTTGGAGGAGGCCGTGAAGAAGCCTTAGGTGCGCCTGCCCCAGCCAACCATTTTCGTATATCCATTTTATTTGTATGTCCGTCTCCAAGAAGTGATTAGTTATATTTTACCTGAGTCTGACTTTCGCGCTCACTGACCTCACTCAAGTCACGCCCTACCCATATCAAATCAATTCAAATGCAGTCACGCCCTACCCGCCGTCAACTCAACGTGACCAATAATAACGCGTGTGCGTGAGCCGTGGCGTGAGATCAAACATACACTTCCTTTAAGACATTTTTTGTTTAATTTCGTTTAATAATAGGCTAAATAGCCTATTTATAAAGGAAAACATCTGACTTTTACTATAATAAAAAAAATTAAATGTTTAATTATTTTATTTTTTTATAATAATTGACCATGCCGGTTGGAGGGGCACAGTGCCCCATCTGGGGGGGCATGGCCCGCGAATGACCCCCCATGTCGCCGACACTGCATCAGGGTCCCCCATTTTCAATTCATAATGAATTGTAAGTAAGGGTGCAACTTGCTCCGTGCAATCCATTCTTTGTGGATCTAGCCCTGAGACTTTGTAGTTACTGTCTAGTCTTAAGGCCCTCCCATAGTCGAGCAGACTGTACACAGAGCAGACTCCGCGGAGGTCCACGCAGCTCTTTGAGCTTTGATCTCAGCGGACAGCAGACCCACAGGTGCGAAGCTACTATTTTCTGACGCGCGGACATCCGCGCCGCTGACTTGGTGTCACACAAAACGCTGCTCGGCGTTTTGGTTGACATCGAACTGCATTTAATGTGACGCCGATCTGCATTTTACTCTGACCACTCGCTCCGTGCCAAGAGAGATGTTTGAATGGCTTTTCTTTATAATATTTTATTTTCAGCTTTTATAGTTTCACAAACATACATCAAGACAAATCACAAATGTTAGAATGTTATCTCCGTTTCCAATATTTTGAAATAAAACTGGTGCTTTTATTTCATGCAATGCTTGTTTGTCATTTCAGCACCAGCGCTGTCCACCTCAAGCCTATACGGTACATTGCATCTCGCTGCCTATATACCTGTTATTCAAGTGCGTAAAACTGCCTGTTTTATTATCGAAATATTGGAAACGGAGATAACATACTCTTTATTTTGACATCGGATGACGACGACATGACAGAAGTTGAACAGCGTGGGGACAATTGTGTAAACTGGCTCGTGACATGTAGGAAATTGGTCCGCGGAGGTCCGCTCGACTATGAAAGTTCAAAGAGTCCAGTGGACCTCCGCGGAGTCTGCTCTGTGTACAGTCTTTGTAGTTAAGTTTCAAGTTTCTTTAATAGTTGTCATACAGAAGTACAGAATACTTTTATACAAAATGCTTCTTACTGTTACGCTCCAGAGACTGTGCAAGACAAGATAAGTATGAAATAAAATAACATAAATAAAGCATGTAAATTAGAAGTAAAAAAATGAGGTCACAGTGTTCAGTATAGACATATGTACAATGTTCGATGCAGAATAGACGTAACTGAGTTACCATATAATATACAATATACTATGCAGTGTACTAATATACAATACTATATAGTGCAAGGCAGAAATGGGATGAGGTGCAATTTAGGTACAATT